>NW_003299087.1:448672-450262 GCF_000151645.1 Tuber melanosporum | reverse complement strand
AGGAAGCAGAAAAGGATGAGAAGGAACAGCAGGAGCAGGATGACCTAGTGTGGGATAAACTAAAACTCGGGAAGTCATTCTCAGATAAAAAACCTGTGGACAGGAATCAACTAAAGGTAAAAAGAGAGAAGTCCTTAATTAAGGGAGGTGGTTCCTCCAAAAAATGAAAATGAGAACCGGAGCCCAAGAAATTGACAAAGAAATCTACTGAAATAATGAAATTGACATATATGAACTTTAAAAGGACCCCTGAAAGAATTCCTCAATCAGTAATTAATGAACCAAAGTGGAAAAATAAATGTACTCATTGTGGAAAGAAAAATCATGAGTACAAGACCTGCTGGTAACAAATTCAGATATCTAGGATAAGAGTAAAGTACTGTCCAGTCAAGACACAAAGGCCCTGTATAGTGGCGGTAGTTCACTGTCCCAGAAAGATTTTGAATATCCAAGTTCCAAGAAGCAATAAGCTGTAGGAGCTAGGTGAAGATGAGGAAATAACCAAGGTCATTTTATTTGTACCAACAACAATGGTGTTCAGCTAGTCTAGAAGAGATATACTCTCCAAGAAACAAAATCAATGACAAAAAGGGGATGTTAAAGCGAAGAAATCAGCCTTGCATTTATGACCTGAGTGGGGGTACATGTGTCTCTTGTGTTGCAAAAATCAAGAGGATCAATAAAGAGCAATTTATTTAGTGGTAGTGCCTCTAGGCTCTCCAAGGAAGTGTTGCAAGTTTGGTCCTAATCACCTAATACATGTTCATTGGGGTAGTCATACATGTGACCTAAAAAATGAAATGTTTCTAATAACGTCTAAAATCTAGACAGGAAACATACAGTACTAAGGGTACTGAATGGGGAGTGACAGTAGGGCTAAGATGAAGGACCTAGAGGGATAAGCGAAGCATATCTTTGATTTATAGGAGAAATAGATACAAGAGCACCAGACCTTATCTTTAGCTACTACTTCTTAGGTGCTACTCTGGTACCAAACGGGCACTTGATAAAATGAGGACAAGGTCTATAGTTAAACAAGGGTAGATAATAAGCCTGGGAGGGTTATCAAAGAAACAGCTGACCTGCCCTATGCATACAGCTTTTGTTTCCATGATATCTGGACAATGGTAGAGACTCCAAGATTGATTCCACCGGTAGTAAAAGTGGAAAGTATGGGAACTACTCAGTAGTGGGTAAAGACTACTAGTAGTAGGCTGCCCAATAAACTAAGGAAATATGCTTGTCGGAGGAGACCTAAATAGTCGAATCTACGTAGGCACTGTAACAAACCTTCCTGTTGTTAATGAACCTCAGAGATATTGAAGCAACTGAATAATGATTTGACGCCATACCCAAAAAGGTACTCATTTAGCACACCAAAGTCTACAAAATATGACTGTTCTGAGGGATATGCTTACATTCACATTATAAATCCCAAATGTCAATGGTATAAAATATGACTACTGTTAGACTCAGGATTCAATGTGTTCCTGATCAACAAAGAACTCATAAAAGAACTAAAAATTCTGTTCACAAAGAGACAGAATGGCACCACTCTACCGGATTGGGTCGAGGACTCAATACTCTTCC
>NW_003299087.1:444484-448652 GCF_000151645.1 Tuber melanosporum | reverse complement strand
GAGATCCATTAGACTATTGCTAAACGGCATCGTTGTTTGGCTTGAAATTGTATAGAACAAATATATGTTTAAAGTTCTGTGCGAAATCCCCGCAGCCGGCAACTATGGGATGATAATTCCTTTCAAGAGGTAGTATTCAGAACACCTCCTATCCAACATTAGAGGACATAGAAAGTGGGTATTCAAAAATTCTAAATACAAGACTTGTATGGAAAAAGAAGATGAAGGAACTGCAAATATGTTCGAATACGATGAGACTGTTGCCTAGGATGAAAATTCAATCCAAATAGGATGAATCAGAACCATAACATATCCTCATCAGGTCAACTTCGATTCTCTCCCAAGATACAACTGGAAATTCAATTGGCTACTTCTTCCCCAAAGAGTGGCAAAATTAGTACCAATGAGAACCCTCAACCATGAAATTAAATTAGTTAAAGGAGTGAAACCCTCCTGGGGACCAATTTATCCTCTATCTAATAAACAACTTAAGTTGTTATGGGAATACCTTGATGAGATATTACAATAAGGGAAGATTACACGAAGCCAATAACCTTTTGGTATACCAATACTTTTTACACCAAAGGTGGATAGTAGACTATGACTAGTAGTGGACTATAAAAACCTAAACAAAATAACTATCTTAAATAAGTATGCAGAACTATTAATGTCTGAGTTGCATGATCAGATAGTAGGAGCTAGCCTCTTTTCCAAAATTAATTTGAAAAATAGTTACAATCTTATCCTAATCAAAGAAAGGGATGAGTGGAAAATAGCTCTCTGATCATAATATATATATGATGAATATAAAGTCATGCCTTTCAGATTAGCCAATCCTTCAGCTAGGTTTTAGGATATGATAAATGAGGTCCTTCAGGAATTTCTAGACCAAAGAGTCATATATTATTTAAACAACATTTTCGTCTATTTTAAAAGTGAGAAATAATATATCAAGCTAGTAATAAAAGTGTTAAAGATGTTAGCAGACTTTCAGCTCGCAATTTTAATAAAGAAATCATTCTTTCATGTCAAGGAGATAGAATTTTTGGGCTATATAATAGCTATCGATTGGGTATTCATCTGTAGCCAAAAAGTAGATTTAGTGTTAAATTGAATGTCACCTATGTCGGTGAAGGAAGTGCAGAGATTTTAAGGGTTTATAAATGTTTACTGACGTTTAACAGAAACTTTCTCAAAGATTCATACTCCAATTACCAAAACATTGAAAGGGAAGCTAAAAAAGTTCTGTTAGGACTCAGAGCATGAAACAGTCTTTCCGGAACTTAAGAGAAGGTTTACTTTGGCACCAATCTTACACTATTTCTTCCCAGAAAGAGAAAGAGTAGTAGAAACAGATGCTAGCGATTTTGCTTTGGGTTGTATCTTTTCTCAATTTGTGGAAAAAAAACTACATCCTGCAGCTTTCTACTCCCGTAAACTAAATTCTACTGAGTGAAATTTTGAGATGCACAATAAGGAGCTATTAGCGATATTGGAGGCATTCAAAAATAATGGTGCCAATACCTAGTTAGAACTCAAAAACTGATAACTGTATATACTGATCACCAAAATCTCTAATATTCTGCATCGTAAAGGTTTGGAGTGGGTGCTGAATTCATTAAATACAGAAGTTAGTCGATTATAACTTCAAGATTATTTACCGCCTGGGTACAAGAGGAGGCAAATCTGACTTACTCAGTCAATAGCCAAAGTACCATTCTGAGGAGTGAGTAGCACATTGTGAGCAAGCGATATTGAAAACGGAACATTTCCAAATCAGTGGTGTAATGAGAACTGAAAAAGGGGAAATTCAAGTATGCCTAATAGCAGGTGGCACAGCAGATAATATAAGCACAGGTGATATACAGAAAACAGCAAATTGGAATAACTTGGACTCCTTGATTCGAGTAAAATAGTTAGACACAAGAACAAGATTGCCAACTAAAGGTTCAAGGATAGTAGTAGGCCATAATCTCTATACTATGTAGGAAGATATAGTCTCACTACAGGGACAGTTAATTGTTGGAACCGATATTGCAATCAGGTTACTGGTCGGAGCTTATGAAAGAATTGCTTACAGAAGCACATTAGCAGTTAAAGGTGATGGAGGTAGCACAATTGCCTTGTTCCGTGGAGGTGTGATCTTTTAGATGAGGATATAGATCTGTATTGGTTTTGTCTATCTAGAAGGTAACCAGCTACTGCCTCTATATATAGGAGAATACTCCTCCCACCACTACTGTGGGTTCCCAAAGAGGAAATACTTTGGGTTCTGCCCTTGTGCTCATCTCTGCACAGTCCGACTTCTGCCACTACCACATCAGTAGGGCTATTAGCCTCAACACCCTACTAGTGGGATTCTCATATGTACCATCACTCTCCCTAATCCCATGTAGTATACATCTTGTCTTCTCCTCTTATAGTTAAAAATAAAAAAAAATAAAAATAAAAATAAAAATTAATACAATATAAAAAAAAAAAAAAAAAAAGTAAAAATAAATAAATGCAAACCAACTAGTACACTCCGAGCATGGTTACAAACAACTCATGCTTTATTTTCTCCAAGGACTTTGTGAGTCCATCAGCTATCATCGCATCAGTTCTTAGATACTGTATAGTTGCCTCCCCTGTTTTCACAATCTCTTTCAACCAGAAATATCGGACACCAACATGACGAGTAGAGGGTCGAAACTGGCCATCTGCTAGTCTTGCAATACAGGATTGATTATTATTGTATAACTTCACAAATGGTAGATAAGTCTTTTGTAATGCTGGGTATAGCTCCCCCTGAACTTTATATAGCTACAGTCCTTCCTCAGCAGCTAGAGCAGTCGCGTTAAATTCTGCATCTGCTGTTGACTTTGCAACAGTTCGCTGTTTTAGTGATTTCCAGTTAACTATTGCTCCATAGGAATCTTTAATAACAAAACTACTAGTAGATTTCAATCCATCAACTTCTCCTGCGAAGTCAGCATCAGCATAGACTCTCAAGACTAGATCATTTGGTTGACCTCCAGGTTTGTTGTCATCAACCTGGTTTCTCAACATGAGTCGACAATTCTTCGTTGCTTGGATATAGCGAAAAATTCTCTTTACTGCTTGCCAATGTAGTATAGAAGGATTGGCTGCAAAACGTCCAACTAAACTGGTAGCATATGCCATATCTGGTCGAGTTGTAATTGCTGCATAAGTTAAGCTGCCAATGGCTTCCTGGTAGGTCTGTATATTCATGCCTTCTTCTATTTCTGCCCTTTCATGTAACTTCACCTTAGGATCTAGGGGGGTAGAGCATCCTTTGCAGTTTTCCATTGAATAACGAGTAAGAATCTTGGACAGATATATCTGCTGACTTAGAGAGACTGTCCGATTCTTCCTATCTCGTTCTACTGACATGCTCAAGAAAAACGTCACATTTCCCAAGTTTTTTATTTCAAATCGGCATTGAATACTAGCTTTCATCTCTATAACCTCAGACCTTGTTCCAATGAGAAGTAGGTCATCGACCCAGGTGATAATTGTAGCTCCAGAGCTTGAAACATATATTCCAGCCGCATATTTTGCTGCAACCATATTCATCTTTTCAACAAAATGTCTCTCCAGAGTGTGATACCAGTTATGGCCAGCCTGCTTCAAACCATAGAGACTCCTCTTTAACTTTACAACTACCGGTATAGCAGTTCCATTATTCTGGATTCCCAGTTTAACTTTTCCATCAACTGAAACTGTAAACTCCTTTGGTAACTTAAGATAAAGCTCCTCCTCTATCTTACTTTCCAGGAATGTAGTCACAATATCCAATTGAATTATCTCTTTATTCTCTGCAGCTGCTTTTGAGAGAATAAGTCTAATAGCCACATGAGAAATTGTTGGCGAGTAAGTATTTGTAAAATCAATGCCTGGTCATTGTCTGAATCCATGTGCAACAAGTCTGGCTTTGAATCGTACAACTTGTCCATTTTCTCCAATCTTCTCCTGAAGTACCATCTGGGAACTAATTGGTTTTGCCCCAATAGGGAGTTTATTAGACTTGACAATACTCCAGGTCTGGTGACTTTCAAGTGAGTTTAGTTCAATGTTGATTGCTTTAACCCACTGGTCCTGATCAGCACTCTTCAGAGCTGCTCCGAAGTACAGCCTCGGAACGAGCACTCGCGCTTATAGCTGTTGA
>NW_003299087.1:426842-444334 GCF_000151645.1 Tuber melanosporum | reverse complement strand
TCAGAGCTGCTCCAATACTGTTAGGTCCATCATTCACCATGAATACCATATCAGTTTGAAGTACTGCATTCTCACTCTCCTGGTCTACTTCTTTTTCCCAAGTCACTGCCTCTAATTCTCCTGTAGTATCTCCTCCTGATTCAGGATCTGACAACTCCTTGGGTTTCTGATTCCTCAGTTGTCTTATCTCATTTTTTATATCACTAGACCTTTGCCAGTATACTCCAAGATTTGAACGTATTGACTCCAAAGCACGTACTCATTTGTGTGCAGGTGTAACCAGATGCTGGGTATTACCAGTGTTCGAATTGGCTGTAGGTTCTGCTGGCTTAATATAATCTGTTCTGGAGTGATTTGCTGAAGATCTTACTGGTGATGTTGGAGGTAGAAGGTGATGAGATTTGGATATATTTCCTTGTGTGAAGGGGAGAAATATTATGCAGTTTGCTGAAAGTAAGGTGTATCTTCATAGAAAACCACATCACGTGATTTGACAAATACATATATTTTTGGATTGTATAGTCGATACTGCTTTGTTGTCATGGTATATCCAACAAACATTAGTCTTTCAGCTCGTGGACTCCACTTCTTATCAACTCGATTTGCAGGATGAATATAGGCATAAGCTGAACATCCCCATATTCGAAGGTGCTTGACTTGGGGTTTCTTTCCAAACTACAGCTCAAAAGGTGTAGTCTCTTTTCCATGAATTCCCTTTGTCAAGGAAATATTTTTAAGGTAAACAATAGTTTGGACTGCTTCCGCCCAGTAAGACTTTGGTGCACTGGCTTGTCGAAGTAAAGTGTTTGCACGTCCAACTACCACTCGATTTCCATTCTCTGAAATTCCATCCTCCTGTGGTGTATAGGGAACTGTCACATGTGCTTCAATCCCATTCTTTTCCAATTCTCTGATAAAAGCTCCTCTTGTATATTCTCCTCCACCATCAGTTCTCACTGCCTTTATAACATAGTGATTGCCTTTCTGCTGGTGAATCTTTGCATCATGCACCTAATAGTTCTTGAAACATTCAGCTACTTGACTCTTTGTCTTCAGAAAATATACTGCTGTAAACTTGGTGAAATTATCAATAAGAAGCATGAAATATGAGCTTCCTCTAATTGACTTCTCTTTCATCGGTCCACACAGATCAGAGTGAATAAGTTGAAGAGGAGCAGTTGCTCTCTGGACTGCTGTTTTAAAGGGTAGTCTGGTTATCTTTCCTTCAAGACATAACTGACATCATTCTTTATTGCTTTTAGACTGAAGCATAGGAAGTCCCTGAACTTGTTTCTGACTACTCATCTTCAGAATTGCATCAGTGTAAAGATGTCCAAATCGTTTATGCCATAGTATCAATTGAGAAGTATCATCCCCAACCATTGCAAAGACCTTCTCCATTGGTAGCTCACTGCCTACCACAGTATACATTCGCTTAGTCTTTAGTACCAAGGCTATAAGTATTCCATCTTTATACAACTCAGCTCTATTATTGCTGAAGTTGATAGTCATGCCATTGGTTGCTAGCTGACTCACTGAAATGAGATTTGTGCTCCCAGCATTAGGGACATAGAGAACGTCACATAATTGAATTGTCCTCCTTCCTGTATGGGATAACCAGATTGCGATTCGAACATTTCCAATTCCGATGGCTGCAACTAGTTCACCTGTAGCCATTCGAATCTGACGCTTATTTTCTGGTAACTCGGTAAATGTCTCATTAATAAAGACATGGCGATGACTTGTAATGTGATTGGTGCATCCAGAGTCCAGTATCCATTCTGATCTCTTATCCATCTCAACACTACTCCATCCATCATCTACCTTCTCAGATCTTGACTCCATTGCCAAAACTCTCTTCTTAGCTACAACCTCTTCTGTTATCCACATTTCCTCTCCCATTATTCCAGCACTTTCTACATTTCCAGATTCTCTGTACTTTCCTCCTGGTCCACCACTCTTTTTCCTTCCATTAGTCCCTTTTGACCAACTATCTCTCTCCTTGTGACCTTTCTTGCCACACTTTCTGCAGTTGCCAGTAAACCTCTTAAGAGTAGTAGAGTCCTCAACTCTCTTCCTTTGTTTACTAGCAACAGTACTCCCACTTGTCTTCCTCCACTTTATTTTAGCTGTAAAAAGAGCCTGTCCAGGTTCAATTGACATTTCTCTCTTAAGTTTGGCCTCATAGGCATTGAGCAACTCTTGTAACATGACAAAATCTGCATTGATATTGTCTGTTGAAAACTTAGACTCAGTAACCATTGTCTATATTCTCCACTCAGTAGTTTTGGGAAGGCTGTAAAAGGTTTGAAAAATCATCTGATCTGATATTACTGCCATTCCACAGATGACTAACTTCTCTCTGATTTCCTTGAGTTTGTCGAGATATGCAGAGACTGTCCCACAGTCTTCCAACCGACATTCATATAGCTCAACTTGAAGGTGATTTGAATCATATTGTGTGGTGACCTTATATGTTCTTCGAACATTATCCCAAAATTTCTTTAGTGTATCTCAGAACTCTCCAATATAGTTTCTTCCAATGGAGTAACTCATAGCACCCTGTAAGATTCCAATTGCTTTTTCAATTCGAAGTTGTTATGTATCATACTCTCAATACAATTCTTTATAGTCTGTATCTTTCTTGTCTGGTTGCTCCAAAATTGGCTCCACTTCTGTGGTAAGTCTCCAAAGTCCTTCTCTGAGTAGATAGTTATTCATCTCGACAGACCAAACCTGGTAGTTTGTCTCCATTAATTTCTCCATAGCCATTCCCGAAATACCCGATTGTAAACCACTGTGTTCACTCATTCTCTTTTCAAAAGACCTGCTAATTATCAATCAAAAAATTGGTAGAGGGAGAGGAGAATTGTGTTGTTGTTGTTGAACTTTATTTATTTATTTATTTTTTTTTTAATGAACTGTCGTTATGCAGTATTTCTTAAGCCTGTCGAGGATTGCAGTGTAGCTTAGAGGCTCATAACCTGATGGAGGTAGCACGATTGCCTTATTCTGTAGAGGTGTGATCTTTTAGATGAGGATGTAGATCTGTATTGTTTTTGTCTATCTAGAAGGTAACCAGCTACTGCCTCTATATATAGGAGAATACTCCTCCCACCACTACTGTGGGTTCCCAAAGAGGAAATACTTTGGGTTCTGCCCTTGTGCTCATCTCTGCACAGTCCGACTTCTGCCACTACCATATCAGTACGGCTATTAGCCTCAACACCCTACTACTGGGATTCTCATGTGTACCATCAAAAGGCAGTATATCTACCAGTACCAGTATAATTGATGCAGATTATACTAGCGAATACAAAGTATTACTATTCAATTATTGAGATGCTGACTGTCACAACAAAGCTGGTGATTAAATTACCTAACTAGTAATAGAAAAAATTAATACTGTGGATATGATAGATATACATAGGCTGGAGGATACTGAAAGAGGCGCAGAGGGATTTGGCAATACAGATACAGCAACAAGAGCTATAACTATCCGAGAATTGGAATTGGTAGTTAGCTTACTCTATGCATCAATAGACCAGAATATACACTTCTTGTAAGCAAGACCTCATTCTCACGTAGCATTGTTGAAGAAGTGTATAAAGTATTTATTCAACTAATAATATAGGTTTATACTTAAGTGGTTGCATGAGGAGTCTGTACTAGAAGTCGGAGAATTTTTATTTTTATCATTATTTAATTCCTTGTTTAAGGTACAAGTAAATCAAGTGCAGCTCTAGCTCTAGCGTTAAGAAAACTAGTCCACCGCAGACCAAGAGAAAACTCATACCCACAAGACTCTTCAGTATGGGCCCAACCATACACACTCCAAAGGAGATCAACTCAGGTGGCTAGTCTGTAGACCTCATGACTTGAACATGATGGGGTCTCATCTAGAAGCTAACCATATACCCAAGAGGATTCCTTGCCAGAAAGTACTCTTCCTACTAACTACATATAGTCAACAGAAAAAAAATCCACACAAGCTAAATAGGCAAGCATAAGGAAAAACTCTACCTGTAAACTACGCAACCCTTAAAGGCCAAAAAGGAAAATAACAACTGTCTACCAATCTACTAGGTTGTCATTTTTAAAGAGCAGCCCCTAAAGTAGGCAGTTGGTGAAGAGTCCTAAGACCAAACACCCCCAACCAGCTGAGCCACAAATGTAGTGTAATACCATAACCTGACAATCGAGAACAGGGGCCTTTGTGCTAGACCCAAGGAATAGATATCTGGCAGAAGGGATGCTGCTCAGTATTAGTGTTAGGAATACCAGAACCCGATACCTAGGAACCACCCTGAGTAGGGTAACCCCACTCGGAATCGGAATCTCTAGTCTCCAACACCCCCCTCCAACTCCCTTATGGGGCCCGCACGTCATCATATATATCAACCTCAGTTGCGTCCTGTGACTATATTACCACAGACTAGAAGGTGTTAGAATAATACCATATACGTCGTCATCGTCCGTCCAACTAGATCCTGTTTGCAGGATATATGAGAGGGGACCTTCAGCTAGGTCTGAGAAGTGGAACGGAGTGATTCCGTCAACTACTCAGAGAGTTACTTGGCTCCAAAGACATGATACCTTTGGCACAGGCCGTAGGTAACATGAGACGACTTTTGCACAAAGAGATGGTATCAAATGTTAAAGGATCTCTATTAGAGACCAATATATTTACATCCACCAGAAGAGTCTAGAACTCCAAAAGACACTACCAAAGAAGCCAATGAACTTCACAGAGTGTTGCAACTGGGTTTCGGAACACATGGTAATCGCGGGGTGATTCTTAATACTACAATAGTTACTGAAACCTACTGCCCAGAGAGCAACCAAGGGTTGCTGACCAAGGGATTAATTACCAATCTGGTGGAATAGCTTCCTGCGAGTTAATAGGAAGTTATCCAGAGAAAATCTATTGTTTGGGTATAGAGTTACAAAGGATCGGAGTCAGACGACCTACGATGGTCGTAATGAAGACCACCTTTGCAGATATAGCTGTGGATAAAACTGATAATTTTATCAATGGCGAAGACAATTGGAGCCAACTCAGTTCGACTTAAGGACTAGGCCATAAGTCTAAAGACTCTGCTAATCAGGATATTACTATTGGGGACAGCACGCTTCCTAAGAAGAAATATCATAATTACCGAAGAGGGTGTGATGGTTTTCAGGGTACACAGGTGTTCGCACCTTGGAAGAAAACTTGACATCGCGAATTACGATTGAAGAGGTACATAGTTGTATGATAAATAGATGTAGTCCGCGAACACTCAGATGTGGAATATAAATATCGAAGTGCCCCTCAAGCTTTAGACATCATCAAGCAACGGAGAGGAGACCTTAACAATATAATATTGTTTTTACGATTCTACCCTACTTTACCTATTTTACTTTGCTCCTGGTCGTCATAAACGAAACGAGCAAAGTCTGAGCCTTCCTAGACAATCTCTGTCTACAGAAACGAATCTCGACTGGCCTAGACAACTTTGAAGTCTATCAAGTTGTCTCCGCCTAATAATTAGGGTGCTAGCCAAAAATTGACTATGGGTAGGTAGCAGGCCAAATTCTGGGAACACCCACGGGGGAGGAAGGAGCTAGTATGGTACTACATAAGGAAAAGAGGCAGTACAGTATGAGTTGACACAATTGGAATGGAATGTGGAGGGAGGCCCAGAGGCCCCAGAGCAAACGTGACCATAGAAACTGAACTACTGCCGTATTATCACGTCTTTCATGTAGTCTCTTGTTTTGGAAGAAATAGCATCACTTAGTGGAGGAGATCCCACTGGCAGTAGGAATTTGGAAGGGTGAGGAGCGGAAGGTGACTACAGCTTAAACTGAGTAGATAGGAGGATATAGTTGAATCTCACTGTATAATATACTCTATAACTCACTAGCCATGGCATTCCCTAATAGGGATCATACAAGCGGGGAGAAAGATGTCCACTACTTCCAGTGCTGACTGGAATCAAAGAGAGAAAGCCAACTTTGTCTAAGCTAAGTGAGTCCTCCCAGCAAGACAAGACTACTGGGTAAGGCCCAGATAACTCCCTTGTCAAGTGAAAGAAGAACAAGCGAGGGAAGGATGGGAAAGGCTGCTGATGAGAAACTGTACTCATAGGCAGGAACTATCTAGGAGGTAGAGGAGAGGGTGGATAGCCCATAATAGTTTCCTGTATGTTGTGAAACTATGTGGGAGCAAAATAGGAGTGACAAAGGGTGCTGCACCTGAGGTCCTTTTTTTTTTAATTTTTATCATCATGTATATATTATTAAGGTACAAGAATTCACATGCACCACTAGCTATGGCATAAAAATAACCTTAATCTCAAAACAAATATAAACAAAGGAAACCAAACCAGTGCCTCCTAATAGCGCGAACAACCCATATTTCAAAACGCATACTGTTAAATATAAAGAGAAGAACTCAAACTAAGTACAAGGGAGAACCTATCACAAAAGAAAACATACAAAAGAAACTTCCCTCTTTCTGTATATAAACTGAGGGTGAAGAGGTGGGTGAAGGGATGGGACCACTGGTGAACTGAGGTAGAGGGGGAGGTTTCCTAAATGCGGACATCTCGGAGGAGATACTAGTCAAGGTTGCATAGATGAAGGCAGCCAGGCCGCCAAGTAGAACAGGTGACAACCAGAGAGGCTCTTTTTCATATAGGCTCTCAATACTCGGGAGGTAGAGGTTTCTGCTACATTCACAAGAAGTGCTAGTGAAAATAGTTTGGTAGAAGGTCTTGGGCACTTACTCATTATAGGGACAGATATCTGAGGCATCCGAGTCTCTCCAGGAGTGGTGACTGGCCAGAGAAACTTTTCCTGACCTCATTTGATAGATGCAGCCCATGATAAACTTGCCGAGGCCCATAAAGGGGTGGGGTACAAGCCTAGGTGAGTATGCATAGTGGGGAGGAGGCGGGTATAACTTAACCCAAGTGTTTAGAAGTAGCTGTCAGCGGCCTCTTTTGATGGCAAGGAATGGAGGGTTGCTTGAGGCTGCAGGGGACAGTGGCAGGGGGAGGAGGGCTTTGGATGCCGGAGGAACAGGAGGGAGTAAGCCTGCAAGTTTGACTACCCTGTAGGCTATGGGGTCTCGTAGAAAGTGTCTCCTCCCAGGAGGTGTCAGTTATGGTATTTTCTAATTCAGAGGTTTGAAGCCTAGAGTAAGGCCTACCGTTAGAAGATGGTAATCCTCTGAAGAGTACAAAGATGAGGTAGTAGGAAAGGAAGAGTGAAGACATGAGGTGGCTAGGTTTTGCTCAGGTGGGAGGCACACTATCCTAAGTGCCACAAGATACAGGCAGTACTCAATGAGGCATTGGATCAGCAGAAGAACTGACTTACAAGAGAAGATATCGGTAGGGATCTCTGTGAAGCAATTTGTAATCTATCTCTGGACCTGTCTCTAGAAGAAAGCTAAATGATTTATTATAGAGATGGACGGTGAGAGGACATTGGCCCTATAGAGCAGGATGGGTGCCAGGAGAGAGGAGGCAAGTCAGCAGCAAACAAAGAGAGCAAGTCTTTTTCCAGGACCTGATTGCCTTTTTAGTATAGAGAATGCATCCTAGACCTACACCAGGTGCTTTTTTTAAAATTGGGTGTTGGTTGCCTAATGGAGAAGGTATGAGGCAGGTTTGAACAGGTAGCCAAGCTTCTGGATTATCCCTAAGGGGTGAAAAAGCAGCCCATAGATAATGATAGGGAGCTTAGATATGGGGCCCTTTTGTCAGGAGGTTCGCCAGTATAGGAGTTTTGTTTTAGGCATGGAGAATGAGAAGCCTAGTCTCTGTACTGGAGGATCTTTCTTCTTCTTTTTCTTTTTTTCCCAGAATCATTTAATTTCTTGTTTAAAGTTTAAGAACATTGCATATACTTTGAGCTGTGGCTTTAAGAAAACTCCTGTATCCTGGACTAAGAGAAAACTCATACCCCCAAGACTCTCTGATATAGGCCTCACTGCATACACTCTAAGAGTGATCAGCTCAGGTGCCCCACCCACAGGCCTCATGACTTGAATGTGATAGAGTATTGTCTAGAAGCCAACCATGTATCCAAAAGGATTCCTCGTACAAAGGACCCCCCTTCCACTAACTACATGTAGTTAACAGAAAGAAAACCAAACAAGTTAGTCTGAAAAGCATAAGGAAAAACTCTACCCATAAACTATAAAAATCATAAAACAAAGTAACTACTGCTCACCAAACTACCAGGTTGCTATTTATAAAGAACCGCCCCCGAAGTAGGCAGCTGGTAAAGAGCTCTAAAGCTAAACGCCCCCAACCAGCTGTACTATAGATGTAGTCCAATACCATGATGTGCCAATTGAGAACAGAAGCTACAGTGTTAGGTCTAAGGAGCAGATAATTTAGTAGAGGGGATGCTACTAAGTAGTAGCTTGCCAGCCAAAGATTGACCATGGGCAGGTAGCAGGTCAAAACCATAACACCGCATAGCAGAGGGAGGAGGTAGTAGGGTACCAGCCAAAGGAGAGGAGGCAGTAGGGTGCTAGCCGATACAATCAAAGTAGGAAGGTAGAGGGAGGACCCAAGGCCACAAAGCAGACCCAACCATAGAATCTGAACTGTTGCTGTATTACTACATCTCTCACATAGTCCCTGGTGTTGAGCGAGATAATATCAGCTTGTGGAGGGGATCCCACAGGTAGAAGGGAATTAGAAGAATAAGGGTAGGAAGGTAACCATAACTTGAACTAAACAACTAGGTGGGTATGATTAAATGTCATGGCAAAACAGACCCTAAAGTTGCTAGCCGGAGCATTCCCTAATAGAGATTGTGCAAGTATGGAGAAAGACTTCTACCACTGCCAGTGCCAACCAGAAATGAAGAGAAGAAGCCAACTGTGCTTTTGCTAACCGAGCCTCCCAAACAAGACAGGACTACAGGGTGAGGCCCAGATAACTCTCCCATCAAGCGAACAGAGAACAAACCAGGCAAAAGTGGGAGAGGCTGTTGAAGAGAAACCATACCCCTAGGCAGGAACCCTCAAGGGGGCAGAAGAGAGGGTGGATGGCCCACAATAGTTGACCATAGTGTTATCAAACTATGTAGGAGGAAAATAGGAGCGACAAAGCATGTATACCAGAAGTCCTTTTTTACTTTTTTACTTTTTTACTTTTTATTTTTTGTTTCTTATTTTTTACTTATTTTGTCATCTTATTTATTTCTCCAGTTTTACATACTGTAAGGCCAGGGGTCATGTCAGCTATCACTATGTAGACCTATGCCTCTATCCCGCATTTTTCTCCAGTAGCTAGAAGAAAAACCATGACTCTAGAAAGACTAATACTAGCAGCCAGGTACCTGATCCTCAGATCCCATGACTTGAATGCGGAGGGGTCTCACCTAGAGCTACTGATACCCAACCAGTTTTTGGTTTAAAAAACTCTCCTATGAGTCTCACTCACAGCTTTCTACAAGCAGTAAAGACAGAAAGCCCAGAAGCTCATTCCTCAAAGCAAGGAAATTGCCCATCCTGACAGTACATGCAGCACATAACAAAAGAAAATCTAAACTAAGGAAATCCTAAACCAAAAGCTGAAACCAATTCCTCACCTACAACAGCCAGATTCCCAGCCCAACACATAGGACAGACGATGCCCATGTAGTTAAAATAACGAATAGGTATGTCATATATAGTTGATATAAATATATGTCCTAAGTATATAGCCCACAATCATTAGCAAGAGAAACTATAAGGAAAGAGTGCCTACCAAAAGCAGAAGGTATTGCCAAAATGAGAGCCCGAAGATATCTGTCAGGGAGAGCAGAAGGGGATGCCCAAGCCAGCAAAAGAGTGAATAATAGTAGGGTATTGGCTAATAGTAGTAGATTACCAGCTGACATGACTGAAGAGAAAAAGGAAGGAAGGGCCGAAGCCCCGGTACGAACCCAACCATTACCGAACCATAGCCGTATTACTAAGTCTCTCATATAGTCTTTTATTCTCTGAGAGATAGTGTCACTTAGTAAAAGAGATCTCACCAGTAGTAGAAAGGTGGAAGGGTGAGGTTAGGAAGGTAACCATAGCTTGAACTGAGCGACTAAGTGGGCAAGATTGAATCTCACAGTAAGATAGACTCAGAAGTTACTAGCTGAGAGGTTCCCTAACGGGAATCATGCAAGTGGCAAGAAAGACATCTACCACTACTAGTACCAACCAAAAATGAAGAGAGAAAGTCGACTCTACTACAGCTAAGCAAGCCGCTATTAGCGAGACAGGACTACTGGGTGAGCCCAAATAACTCCCCCATAAAGATAATAAGAGACCAGTGAGGCAAAGGCAGGAGAGGATAGAAGAGGTAACTGTACCACTAGGCAGGAGCGATCGAGGGAGCAGAGGGAAGTGGAGAGAGTCCACGATAGTTGATATGGTGTTGCTAAACTATGTGGTTGGAAAATAGGAGTGACAGAGTATGGTGTACCAGTGGTACTTTTTTATTATTATTATTGTAGGTGAACAAAATTAACTGCGATTCAACAGAGAAAAATCTTCAGTGATAGCAACTACACTCATCGACCAATCCACTATCATAAAAACCAAAAAAAAAATTAAAAGATGTAAATACAAAATAAAAATCAATATTTGGTGTACTATCTATCAACCTTAATAATTGTCTCTATTCTATACACTATTAATCCAGCTAAAGTATCAAAAACCTTTTAGTTAAGATATCCCCAACAATGAGTAATGACCTCTACTATTTCCTTCTTGACCATATTAACATTACTCTTTATAGAATATAGCTCAGGATAGTGCTTGTGAAGCTTACCTTTTACCAGAAACTAAATATTTTCAATTGGATTGAAATCTGATAAATAGGCAGGAATTTCCATCAGTGTAATTCCCTGTCCTCTGAGCCATCTCCTAAAAGGCAAGTGAGTCTTAGCATTGTCAATGATAAAATATACCTCTTCTTCTCTAGCCTTTTCTCTGATATTCTCCCATATGCCTAGAAAGTCATAATGATTATAAACATCAATAATTGACTTCCCAGTAACTTTATCCCTAGCAGAAGAAGGATGAGGAAAAATAGGCAAAAAAAGAGCTTGAGTTTGACTATAAAAACAACCAGTCATCATCTGGCTAATTCCTCTCCCCCCTCTCCTAGCCTTAGGTTCAACACAATCCTTATTCCATTTCTCAGATGGGTATCTGAAAGCCTATTTTCTCCTCTTTCCTTCTCCCCTTTCTACAGTTACCTCATCCCCCCATGTTGCCTTCCTTCTCCACATCTCCTTTTTCCAATGCCTATGAGCTAATGTCTACTCTAACCTCTCTTGAGCTAGATCCTTATCCAAATGAACTCTCTCTTGTACCCTCCACTTTCTAAGATGCTTTTTTTCAAGTCTTCTCCTTACTATCCTACTAGAAACATTAGAAGCAACTTACTCATCAATGTCAGAATAGGTAGTATGGCGATTTTTAAGAGCTTCTTCCACCATAGCATCATCTTGTGACTTGGTAGTTTTAGGATGTTTTCCTCTACCCTTATTCTCCTTGCCCTCTTGATGTCTTTTTGCAATTGTGTCGCTGACTGTAGTGTCGGTGATATTAAGGTAGTAGGAGATTTGCTGATATATCATCTGAGGCTCATGTTACTCAAAAATCCTCCTCCTAGTAAACTCAGAGAAATGTATGGAGGGAATAGGTTTTTTGACATGATTGGGAAGAATAGGAGGTATAGTTTATTGAACAAAAGAATTAAGCAGAATGGTTTCTTCTTGATTGACTTAGAGTAATTTTATTAGGTACTATTGAGAGCACAAGATGATAAAGAGGAGTGGGTTGGTACTGATTGTTGAATTGTGGTTGATTTTGTCAAGGTATAATATCACCCAGAGGCTCATGAGAAATGTAAACAATAAAGAGTGTAAAGATATTTTATTTGTATAAAGAAATATGTAAGGAAAGTACTTAAACCAAAGTGTAAAGAGCCTATTTTCCTCGGCCATACTAGCCTCCTTATATAGTGCTCTCTTTACCAACTCTAATCCTGATGACTCAGAACTAAGAGTCTTGTAAAATGCTTGTAAATAAGGTGTATGACTTGAGTGAGTCAAATGGGTGAGACCCATGACTCATAATCAAGTCATGGATGAAACATAATAAATTATAATATAAACAAATTATACTACTTGAGTGAGTCATATGCACAAGACCCATGACTCATAATCGAGTTATGTGCAAAGCATAATAAATTATAATATTAATAAGTTATCTGACTCGAGTGAGTCATATGCATGAGACCTATGACTCATGATCAAGTCATGTGTGAAATATAATAAATCATAACAGAAACAAGTCATATAACTTAAATGAGTCATATGTGTGAGACCCATGACTCTTAATTGAGTCATGTGCGAAATCCTATCATATCTGTAAAGTGTGCAAAGCGCCTAAAGGTGGGTCCTCCTGTGAAATAGGAATTCCATGGCAACCGATCAGAGTTGAGCCTGAAGTTGAACCCGGAAGTGCCAAGACAACCTAAAGGATGAGAAATGATACAGTCGTGTCCATAAAGTCTTCATACCTCGGCGGCGCAACTACACAACCACAACACCTCTCCATAGAAAATTGAAAAAAAATTCAAACAACTCAATTAAGAAAAGTATATGAATAGAACTAATAAGCCTTAAGAAAATATTATTACCACTTTGTATGACCACCATCTGCATCTAGTACAGCCTGTATTCTCTCAGGTATCCTATCTATCCACCCATCGAACTTCTCTTGGGAAATTAAATCCTATTCCTGCTTTGCTGCCTGAAATAATTCAGCAGCACTATGAGGCCTTCTATCCAACCTGGAGAATCGATTTCTGAGGGCTCTTTTGAGCAGAGCCCAAGTGTTCTCAATAGGATTGAGATCTGGTGAGTTGGGTAGTCAAAGCAATTTTTGATAACCACAGTCTGACTGCAATTTTCTGTTTTCCTCATCACCATACCAGGAGTCATTGTCTGCTACTAGGTAGATATTGTCAGAAGGTCTATCCAGACCTTTTATAAAAGGGATGAGGTATGGCTGGTGGATTTCAGTTGCATATTGGTGGGAATTAAGGCCAAGTCTGTCTCTTTTGCTGGTTCTTTCTTCCTCTCCCCTCTTCCTCACAAGAATTAACTCAGTCCTGCCACCCTTCATGATTGTAGCGTAGACCCCGATTCTAGTCCTCGCAGACTTAAAGCTAGGCTTCAAGTTTTTTTCTTCTAGCTCTTCACCAGGTCTAACTCTGACCTTTCTCCCAGTACGATTTAAATCATAAATAATGGTGACTTCATCCACAAAAACAACCCAATTCCATGCATCTGTCACAAATGTGGCTTAGCAAGGAAAAGGTTTTCACGTGACGCATAGTTATGAGTCACAGGTACATTATTGTTTCACACATATGACTCATTAGGGTCATATGATTTGTTATGTATAGGATTTGTGATGCTTTTGCACATGGCTCAAGTATGAGTCATGGGACGTGCACCTGACAAGTATGCCTTGCGAGTATGCCTTGCAGGTAAGCCTTGCGCATATGATTCATGTTTTGCACATGACCTCATTATGAGGTCATGGGTTTCACGCATATGACTCAGTCGAGTCATATGACTTGTTTATTGCGTTATGATTGGTTTATGAGTTTTGTACATGACCTCGCTATAAGGTTATGGGTTTTGAGCATGTGATCACTTTGGTCACATGACTAGTTTGTTATGATTTGGTTTCGCACATGTGACCACTTTAGGTCACATGACTACAGGCAGGAAGAATACTATATAAGGAGGCCAATGTGGCCAAGGAAGATAGGTTCTTCATGCTTTGTTCTAAGTACTTTTCCTACTTATTACTTTAACGAATATAAAACACCTTTACGACCTTTATCTTTATTGCAATGTTATCATTACTCCAAGAAGCGCTTGTCACGAAGACAAGTTAGAGAAAGCTTACGATAGGCGTTTCTGATAGAAGACAAAGGTCTTGTACTATCGGTAACGTAGGCAGAGGCCTAGAGCGATCGTAAGACAAAGAAAGAAGAAGACAGAAAAGATAAGTATCGTTCCCCGTCGCCAAGAACTAACTATCTAAAAAGGGGATCGTTACAGCATCCCTCCAATTCCTCCTTCTCCTAGCAAACTCCTTTCTCTTCTCCTTCCGTCCTTTCCTCCAAAAAGGTTTTTTTCTAGGTATCAGCAGCTTAAAACCAGCTTCTGATATGATCTTATCCACAGATGTCCTTCCCAGACCAATATTTACTTTTTTGGTAATATCGCATAACGCTAAATGAGGCTCGGTATCGATGATGGACTCCATTATCTTTCTTTTTTGAGGGGTAATTGTTGTTGGTCTTCCAGATCTGAGGGCATCATGGGTATTTCCATCTCTTGATTCAGCTCTTTGGACTACTGATTGAACAGTTGCCTTAGAGATACCCATAACCTTAGAAATTTTATTATACCCCATATCAGTATGTTTATACAGGGCATAAATTTCCTTATTTTGATCTTCTCTAGCTCGTCAGGTATGTGGGGGGGTCATGGTAGAGGCAGTTGTTGTAGGGATGGAGGATAACACTGTTACCACACCAGGGTATGAACACTTTACAGACACGACTGTACAAGTACGGGCAATTGCAGGAAGATGAATAAAGCAGAAATCAACAAAATATTATATTTGAAGAAGAGAGATTTCTAAATAGAACCTTGCGCTGTAGATACATGACAATGATTTTTATATACAATATTTGTAAAAGTTCCATATGGTAATCCTGCATAGTAGGCATCTAGTATGCAAGTACTCTTCTACCAGTATTTAAGGAGTAAGAATGAAGGTATTTCCTGCAAAGCTTTTGGAACTGTTTTGATTAGTGAAGGCCAGTTATACTGACAATTCTTTCTGGTAAACCATTTTGCTCTTCCCCATCTATATTCAATCCAGTTGAGCTCACAGTGATATTTTGGAAAAAATAAACAAAGATGACCTCTTTTTTCAATCTCCTACTGAAGGCAAGACTTTTGTGCCAGAAAGTCTGGTTGTACTGAAAGAAGTTGCCTGGCACAGCAAGAATTGCCACTGTGACTTTGGTCCTTCTTATTTTTTCTGCTCTTGCAATTATGCCTTAATCTACCCTCAGGCTAAATTACACGTTCTTGGAGGATTCTTTTGCATCCCTTTGGCATACCTCTCCATTTGGCAGGTATAGAAAGATCATTTGGATCAAAACTCATTCTCTGATAGAATAAGGTAACCCCATTGGATTCATAGTACCTACCATCACGGAGATGTGGCTATTTTCCACCAGGATCCATATTCATATGAGAAGACTGAAGAGCATCTGGTACTACAGCAGCTGTGTGAGATGTCACATGATCAAAGAGAAATAAGGCTTAGGCATTTGAAAAAGTGGCTTCAAAAATCGGAATTGCAATATTGAGAACCTAGTCTATAAGATTGTCCCCTTTCCACCAGGTTCCTTTGCCTACCCGAATATATTCCATAACTTGTCTAGGATTAATTTTAAGCCCAGGAACTGGTTCAAGATTGCGAGTCTGTAGGAGGGAAGGCAAAGCGATAGTCGATAGCATCTCTAGTCTATTGCAAGAGAGTATGAAATCGGATACTATAAGACCTTAACCTTTAGACTTCTTTCTGATAAGATGCTTATCTTTGTAAACCCATTGATGATGTACTCTATCATTAGAGTGAAAGGTGCATTCATCATATGCGACAGGGATTAAGAGGCATTGTCCGGCAGGTAATAGTGTATTTTCACTAGTGCCAGAGGAATTCCATTTTGGTATTCATCTTTCCAGCACTTTCCATTGGGGGAGGAAGTATTGTTGATGATAAAAGACTACATCAGGCTTCTCATGACTATCAATATAGACCCCTTTTCTTACTTCCTTCCACTTAAATCCTAACTTCTTCAACTACCGAATAGCTGTAGAAGCTATCAAACTCATTCACCCTTGGGTTTGTTTTTCTATCAATGCTTGATAGATACAAGAGACTCTGATTTCTGCATCTTACTGACTTGTACGCATTGTCCAATACTCAGTTACTGCTCTTGCAAGTCCCAGTCCGGAAATATCTAAATATTATTTACAACTTGATTAATCACAAATTTGACCCACTGAAAATCAAAGGTTTTGTACTTACTTTCACCAGCACACTCAATGTACTCCCTGACTGCCATCATGGTGCCTTCATCATTCAGCATACTTTAAGACTTTGCATGCTTTCCTCATTGACTTAGAACAATTGTTCTTGTTTTAATCCAGCTCTTTTCTCATCAAATGATACTCTCAGCTGTATGCTTGCTCCATCCCCATCCAATTGCTGTGTTTAATGCTGCCATCTTGTGAGGAAGATCAGGACACTTCAACTGCCAGTTCATGAACTGGAGTGCTTGGAAATAGAATTCAAGATCCGATATACTGCAAATAGCTTTCTTTTTGTGCCTTAGTACTCTTCAGATATCCATCACTCCTAATCATACATTACTTAGTTTATTTACTTTTCTTGTATGTTAATATTCTTATATTTAAACAGAAATGCATATACCTTTTTTCAAAACCATAGCCCTTAAATCCTTGCTCACCATTGGTCATTTCTCCTCTACATGGCTTTCTAAATCCTCCCAATTGGCCTCTATTCCTTCTCCAACTAGTGCATTCTGTTGCTGCTGGTTCTCTTTCTCCTTCTGTGCTCTACGCTATAGTGTACTCCTTGATAGCCCTTTTATTCTATCTGGACTACAAGCAGAGCCATAACCCCTCTTATCCAGCCTCCTTTGAGGTGGATTCTCCATGGCTTCCACACCTTCTTCCTGACTGACTGCATTCTCTTCTCCTTCAATGGCAGCAATCTCATCCTGGCTTTTGTTGGAATCCAAGGAAGTGGATTGTTGACGCAGCTTTTTGGAAAAGCCACCTTAGGATCAGATAGCATGCAGGCATTTTCGTTTTTACTGTATTGGTGGCATAGTAGTGGCTTTTGTAATACTTGACTTTGTTCACAATTGTTGGTAAATTGTTTTTACAGTTTCTTGTATGCATCAAAGCTTTAGTACATTTGTTGTACTTTTCACTTCATCCATCATCATGGTATTTTACTCTTCCAACCTCTACAGTATTTTTCAACATAGTACTGTGTACATTCTGTTCCTTGTTTCACTCTCACCAAAATTTTCACTTTTTGTCTTCTATTTCCTCTTGCCTATGGTACTTAATTAAAAAAAAGCTAGCACTTATTTGTTCTCTTTATAAATGGTTTTATCTTAGTTCTAGCCTTTCTATAAATTTATGTGTTGTGGTTGACTAAATACAAATCGCATTTGGCCTGTTTTGAGGACCCAGTTTGAGCCCATTTGCATTGTAACAGATATACAGATGTGTACTACCGTTAGGGATACTGGGATCTGATACCTAGGAACAAAGAACGTCGTCGAGGGACCATGCGG
>NW_003299087.1:352637-425976 GCF_000151645.1 Tuber melanosporum | reverse complement strand
CGCAGGTGAAACTGATTATTTCATTAATGAATGAGACAATGGGAGCCAACTCTGTTTGTCTTGAGAACTAGGCCATAAGTCTGAAGACTCTGATGATCGGATAATTACTATTAAGAACAACATGGTTCCTAGTTAGTTATATCATAATTACCAAACAGGATGTATTCATTTTCAGTGTTTCGAGGTGTTCACATCTTTGAAGAGTACTTGATGCTGTGGGTTACAATCTGAGAGGTACATAGTTGTATAATAGATAGATATTGTCTAAGAATACTCAGACATGGAATATAAATATCGAAGTACCTACCAAGCTTTTAGACATCATCAAGCAACAGAGAAGAGACCTTAATAATATAATATCTTCTTTACGATTCTACTTTACTTTACCTACTTTACTTCGCTCTTAGTAGTTATAAGCAAAAGGAGTGAAGTTCGAGCCTTCTTAGACAATCTCTGTCTACAGAAACAAATCTTCATTGGCTTAGACAACTCTGAAGTTTATCTAGTTATCTCCACCTAACAACTACTATACCTAGTAGTATGCTATCTAATACTAGCTAGTGAGTAATGGGATCAAGAGTTTCTGGTACTCTAATACAGATCTATAGGTATTAGGAGTACTGGGATCTATTATCTAGAAACCACTCTAAGTAGGGTAACTCCACTTAGAATTAGAATCTCTGGTTTCCAATACCCATCTCCAGTCTCCTTATGGGGCCAGTATGTCATCAGACATATTTATCTTAATTGTGTCCTGTGAATATAATGCTACATAATAGAAAGTATTGAAATAATACCATATATATCACTACTGGCTATCTAATAGAATCTTGTTTACAGGATCTATGAGAGAGAACCTTCAGCTATGTCTGGAAAGTAGAATAGAGTAAACTTGTAGCAGGTGATATATTAGTTTAGTGGTTATATCGGGAACCTAGATATACAGTAGAGGTACATTACAGTACTTGGCACGGACTTGAATACCCAAAGTGATGTCAAATGTTAATTCTTATTCCTACACACACTATATATATCTCTTCCTGGCATTACACACAAACTAACATAGCTCTACTGTGAGTTTTAATCCATCAACTACTCAGACAGTTACTAGACTTCAAAGATAGGATATCTTAAGTATAGGCCATAAGTAGAGGGATGTTTTCGCATCAAAATATGATATTGAATATTGGAGAATCTTTAAGAAGAACTAACACATTCTCATCTACCCTACAATAATTCAAAAGGTCTAGAACTCCTAAGACATACTATTAAAGAATCCAATAGATTTTGTGGAGCGTTACAACTAGGTTAAGGGATGCATCGTGGTTGCCAGAATTATCTCCAATACCGGACAATAACTAAAGCTCTGTTACCTAGAACCAGGAGTTGCTAACTGAGAGATTATATACCAACTTGGTTTAATGACTTCCTACGAATTAGTAGATAGCTATTTGGAAGATATCTATCTGATAGATTAGGAGTTATGAAGATTTAAAGTCGATAACCTAGGAAGGTTGCATCTACAACTACTCCTGCAAAAATGACCTGTGGACAAAACTGATCATTTCATCAATATAAGAGATAATTAGGACCAACATAGTTCGACTTAAGAACTAGGCCTTAAGTCTAAATACTCTGAAGATCAGAGAATTACTATTGGAAATAGTACAGTTCTCTAATTAGCATAATGGTAATTACTGAAAAGGGTGTGATGATTTTTAGTGTCTCCTAATGTTCACACTTCAGGAAAATACTTAATGTTGCAAGTTATAGTTAAAGAGGTACATAATTTGTAGAAGAGATCCATGTAGTCTGTGAACACTCAGACGCAGAATATAAATATTGAAGTACCTCATAAGTTTTAAGATATCATCAAGGAACAGAGAAGAGATCTTAGCAATATAAGATTGTTTTTACAATTCTCTTCTACTTTACTCATAGTAGTTATAAACAAAACAAGTAATCCTTTAAGCCTTCATAGACAAATCTCCATCTACAAAATGAATCTCAATTGGCCTAGATGATTTTGAGTCTATCCATATTGTCTCCACCTAACAATAGGCAAAGTACTGCTCATATAACCTAACCATTAAGCTAATTACTAGCAATAGTAAAGTGCAATACTGGGAAAAGGACTCAGTAAGAGGCCCCTGTTGTACTAAATATCTGGATTACTTGTTTAAGAATATTGTAAAAAAATTATTTGCCAATCATAAGTACAATAATGCTGGCCATCCTGTTAGGCGGAAGCCAACCCCAGTGTATGTTGAAAAGACTTTGGACAGAATATTTGATATAGATGCAGATTGTCAAAAAAGGCTTGGTAATCATTCCATTCATTCATAACTATTAAGAATTCACTTTAAGAGAACAGTACTAGTAAAGATATTATTATAAAAGTTTAATGGTAAAACAATACTATATTACCAAAATCTTTTCACGATTATATACTGATGTCTTTAAAGCTCAGGAGGTACTTTGATATTGATATCCAACGTTTAAGAGTTTATGGACTACTTCTAAGTACTTTACAACTACATATCTTACTCTAATCTGTTAGCAACTGTTTTAAGTCTTAACAAGTAAAAACACTCAGGCTGTTTAACCCTGAATTCTTTCACACTAACTTCATACATACTCTTGTTAATAAGATATTCATCATCAGAGAATGTGCTTTTATCTTTCAACTAGTAGTCTCTGATTTATAGAGTTGAATCAACATCTTTTTAAAACTTTCATCTAATTGACTATTGTTCCAGTAGTCTTTTCCAAATTCACAAAGTTACTATTTTATGTATCCAGTACCTATGTATAATGCAGACTTAGTAGACAGTATGCCAACACTTTATGTCTATTACCTATTAGTCTTCTGAGTCTGAACAGCTTCCTCTCAGTCTACCTCGTCTTCAAGAAAATCACCTCCAGAAATATCCTGTTTCCAGGACTAACCAATATACAGCGGCCTTTAAATCAGTACTGGTGTCTTTTCTATCACTTATGGCCTCTGGGGTACTATAGGAGCAGTCATGAATTATTGT
Source organism: Tuber melanosporum (assembly GCF_000151645.1). Taxonomy (NCBI): domain Eukaryota; kingdom Fungi; phylum Ascomycota; class Pezizomycetes; order Pezizales; family Tuberaceae; genus Tuber; species Tuber melanosporum. The sequence continues at coordinate 422,938 of NW_003299087.1, read as the reverse complement.
AACAAAATGGTCCAAATACTTGTGGCCTGTAGTTAGGATGTCTAACATTAAAGTCTAGTAACTCAATGTGTCTCTAATGGACTTCTTCCATTCTACTTCACAGAGATACCCAGAGGTCTTCTCTTGTATATCCTGCAATCAGCTTCCAATTGGATCAACAGTAGTAATATATATGGTGTTATCAAGTAGACTTCATTGAAATAATATTATAGTCATGGGATGCAACTTTTCAGAATCTCACTAAGAATGTAATGGCCTCATAATAGAACCAAAGAGAAGTGTTGACAACTTTGATAAATGAGGATCTGTGTATAGTTATCCTACCAAGAGGTCTGTACACTCCCATATGCCTAACAGTTCTACTTTGAATCTTTATCTCTTTATTTTCATTATTCTTCCAAGTAAGTTCTTAGTAGTTATAAATAGAAAAAATATTATCAAGTTTTCCTTGAAAATCTCCATCTACATTAAAGATTCCAGCATAAGTCTTCTCAACATATAGTGGAGTTGGCTTTTCCCTAACAGTATGACACTTCTGTAAGAATTTTTTATGTACTTGTAGAGTTCAATTATTCCACCTGAAGAGAGGATTACAACTATGATTTATTTCCAATATTCTTATATTCTCCATATTTTCCAATATTTCAACCCTTCTCAAAAGAGACCTTTGAAAGTGATTCTCCAGAGAGGAATAGAGACTCCATAGTACAGCTGAATTATTTCAGGCAGCTAAAGACAAGTGAGAGACTTCAGGGTCCACTGGATGCAAATTGAGGTCATACCAATGGTAGCACAATGAAATTGTTATTTTTTTTTATTTCTACTATTATCTATTTCTTAATTCAATTTATATCTTTTTTGTATATTTTTATTTTTTTATGGCAACCGGTCATATTCATTGTAGTGGTGCGATTGCCGGGGACCGTATCATACGTGGACTTTCCAGACACGACGGTACTGCTAAAGCCTCAAACGATCGCTTTTGCCAACCTCGAGACCAAAGTGATTCATGAGGCTACTGATGGCAGTCATCTTGAGAAATCATTATATTTTTGAGTCTGGATCCCAAACTTTCCGAGTCGCCAAGCATTCTCCCCTACCAATATTATAAACTTTATTCCTCGTTAATCCCGCCATCAAAGAGAACCTCGCATCCAACTCCGTCTTAGTGTGATTCCCCTGGTGGGCATCATCCGTGGTTACAAGACACACAACCCCCCCGCAATAAGTTGCCTGAGTACCGGTACGGCAAGAATTTGCATAATTGAACCTCGTGCTAAGAGGCCCAAAATTACCTTTCTTCAATAGGGGGGTGAAAGGACTGCGGAAACTGACCCCACCAGCCCTGTCTTAAGACGAAGAGGAGCAAAAACGAGCCGCACCGTACTGGCAGAGCCAACTCCAATGTCCTAACGCAATGTTCAATTGTTCGAGTTTTTACGGCACTCGACATGCGCCCCATAAGTAGGAAAGCACGGTACCGGGAGAGGCATCTTCCCGAATACCCCTTCCTGGGCGTTAAAGCGCTTACACAGCCATGCATGCGCTTTGTATACATCGCACATCCCTGGCTACGGTATTTTAAGTTACACCACACATTACAGAAATAAGCTCTTGCGGAATTTGATTTTATTCTCTGTCTATTTTCCAGGATAGGGATGGAGGGAGGGGAGGAAGGAGGCTTCGGCCTATATACGAGGCGACAGGTAAGCTTGCTAGTTGTGGGTATTTTGGCTGACAGGTGTGCTCTCATATGATGATGGCAAGGATTACAAGAAGCCCATCTCCTGTTCATTCAAGTACGGTGCACGCGTCCACAAATGCTTTTTTTTGCGATCCGATGCAGGGTCATCATAATGTTGGCCGAGTAGTGTCTCCCCCCTCTTGTGGAAGGGAAGAAACCCACACATTCATTCGTCCTATATTAACCCCCGGCAAGCGAAGCGGCGGTGCACTTTAAATTCATTCATTCATGAAACCCGCCGAAAAAACCCCAAGCATTACCGATCCAATCCAATCGATCCAACCATGGCTATCGTGGCCGCCGCATGAAGGCGAGCTCCTATTGTGCAAATATTAAGATAAGATGCAAATCGACCGAGTATATATACGAAAAAACCCCTGATCGAACAATCCTAGGCTCGCGCAGTACGGGTAGGACGGGGATAAAAGAACGACCGACAAGGGCGGCTATCCCGGCAGGGTCTCACACGCGCTTACTTAGCCAACCCGACCTTCATTCCTGGATGGTGGGGGCTGCTAAATTTACGAGTGAGCACAAGTGGCGTCGGTATTTTTTCATTTGTCTTTGTGTCAGTGTGGGGGGAGGAAAGAAGGAAAGAAAGGATGTGAGGTGGGCAAATGAGTAGCTTAGGCCGCCCAAACGCCGGAAGCGAGAGTGACGCTATAGGAAGGGAGGGGGAGACTGGCATGATACACGTTAGCGCGGTTAGGGCCTCGTCGTGCGATATACTCAGAAGTAGAGTATGATAGAAGAAGCAAGGCAGGTTAGGGTAATCAGTGCCCAGGGAGACACTGCGTGCGATACCTTAGAGATACAATCTCCTCAAACGTCACGAAAGTACCAAGGCAAATCTCACCCAACCATCTCTCCCCCGTTCACTTATTCATTTGTCCGGTTCCTCCCCCACGCATACCGCCTCCCTCCCCTCACCCCTATCCAGCCCCCGGCCTTGCCCTACTCCCAATACCCAACCCCGATGACCCCGAGTGAGACCTCATGAACTTCAGCCTTGCTGGCCAGTCCTCCGGGTTCGTCCTCTGTCGCTCATGCAAGGGGGTGTTTTGTGCGTGAGAATTATTTCGTTTGGAACATTCCGCCGGAAACCCCCGTTAATCGGGCCCGAGCTTCAAGCGATCAGAACCAGTGCACCCGGGAACCGTGACCCCTCGTCCCAGGCAAGAAGCACTCGAGCAACGAGGGCATAATTTTGCCTTTGCCTGCACGCACGGATACGCACGGATGATTAGGCCTATGTTCGTGCGCTCCTTGCCTAGGATGGGAACGATACTAATCCCATACCGGTACTACGGTACCTTCGGCCTTCTTGATTCCAGTAGCGCACTTTTCGCCTTCATTTTATTTTACTGCGTGCAATGTAGGTGTGCGGCTGGTGTTCACTTTACCGATAACTGAAATCAGTAATCGCAGCAGCGGCGGTGGTGGTAAAGAGGAGGGAAGGAATGGTGCTTGTCAGCTGGAAAAGGGATTATTGGTCAATTTATGATACAGTCCACTACAGTTCCCTTTGGTGACTCGCGGTGGGTTTTTTTTCTTCTCCTTTCATTTATGATAAGGTCTTTTTTTTAAACCGTTTTTGAGGGGGGTGGGGAATCGAGGGTTTTCCCTTTCCTTCCTTCGGTCGCCGTTTGGTATGATACCGGTGTGTGGAGGGCGGGCTTTTTTTTTTTCTTTTTCACTTTGCGCTGCTTTCTTGTTTATCGGGGTGGGGTTCGAGTGATTGCTAAATGGCCGGATCGCTTGCCTCGCTGGCATTCGTGTACTGGACTGGAGTGTAGAGGACTGAGCTGTTCGCTGTCTTGCTCGAAGGGAGTGATGTTTTCGCGTGGTTTCATCATTGCTAGCAGAGTTGAAACTTTGTTTTTTTTTTTCCCCCTCTTTTCTCCTTTCTTTTCTTTTCACTTTCGTTTCTCAGGTTTTTGGATCAGGTCCCGGGGTTTTGATGGGCAGGATAGGACAGACAAGAAGTCTGGGTCCGGACCAAACGAACCGGACGGACAGGCGAAAAATATCATAGGCGTAATATGTCTGTTCTCGGATCACCAATTTTGGACATGTCAGGTTTACGGGAGATGGAAAGAGTGATTGGCGCCATAACTTGCTTGAAGTAGTGGGACTATCCGTTCGTTATACTTGGTGGTTAAGTGGTTTACTGTCACCTCACACTTCTGCCTGACCTGATCTCCAAAAAAACCTCGCACCCCACGGCTCCATTGGTACGACTGTTCCCAACTAAACTTGAGCGCTTGTTCAGCGTGAAGGTTTTTTTTCTTTTTCAACCCTGTCATGTAGGTTATCGTAATATCCAGTCCATATCTTACCAGAGAGAGGAGTAGCGTTGAGACAAATTTTCTAGGATCTGTTAACCACAGGTAGGTGAGCATTCCCACTTAGTAAGAGTCGCAACGGTATCCAAAGCCTTATTAGTCAAATCCCATGGCTGACTTTATACTCGGGTGTGGGCGTGGGAGACCGGACCGCCAGGGATTGCTTATTACCCTCATACGAAGTAGGGGGATGGATTCGGTATGGAAATTGCTCAAACAAGCAAGAAGCTTTGATACCCCCAATACCTGGCTGTCCGATCGCCCACATTCATACTTGTACCCTAGCACTTGCCTCAGGCCATAAGTGCCAGGAAACAGGGAGTTGAGAATATGGCAAAACATCTGCCTATCTGAACGCCAATACTCGTACAAGGTAGACCCCCCTTGTTTTTTCGGCATTGATGACCTGGAGAAAGCACTTCATAACTTAAGACATGCAGATCTTGCTACTCACCCCTCATCCAAGTAAGAAACGCTCGATATATACCGCGTCCAACCATTACACCCTTCCTCCACAGAAGCGGCAGCGAGGCACACGTCATAACACCCCCCAAAGCAATTAGGCGAGGCCCCACTGCACTTTTATCCAAGAGCACAAGATTACCGCGCTCTTGGCATGCCTCACTGGGCTGTAACAAATTGTGTAGGCCATGGGAGGACAGTGATAAAGAAAGAACGAAGGGGGGAAGAAAAGAAAAAAGAAAAAACGACCTGGTAACCCACCCGACGAAAATAAACGACCCACAGTCCTGCTATCCATTGTCCCTATGGTCACACACATACTGATAAGATGCATCATAGTACGAGTAGTTTTGGGGGCTCGGTACTGATGTTTTCCTAGCGGGTACTGTGCGTTGCTGAGGGGGAAAGAAAGGGAGGAAGAATACAGAGATGTTTCCACCAACCGAGATTTTTTCTTTTTCTTTCTCTTCTACGGGAACCCCTTCCGCCTCCAGAAGGCTTTGTTCTAGTATCATACCGGTAGCTCGTTTTACCAGCACGAAGCAACTCCGTCGGAAATATCCCTGATCATGACCCCGAGGTCCGTGCTATAATGGATGATAATATGAGCACGGGAACATTCAGCATCGAATTCAAAACGGGGAAACCCTTCAGAAATCCCTCCGGAACCCTCCATTGTCGCCACCATCACCGCCATCACCAGAAAGGGTTTCTCGGATGACCAAACAGGAGCTCCGTGCATTATCGCGCGATACCATTCTTCACACTCACCTCTGTTTCCTTGACCACTCCGGTTTCCTATTGCTCCGCCAGCATACCCCGCTCGCAGAGTTATTCCAGCGCGCACAGTTCGTAGTGCATACAAACAGGCGCGGGGGGCACAGCTGAAACCGTGCGTCTATCGAACTATTGAGCGCGGCTCCCCCCCACCTGCCCTAATTCCCTCGTCCAACCTTGGCCGTATCCTATCTGTTTTGGAACCTTTTTGCGCTTTTTTCCTCTCTCCCCATTTCCTCACATTGCTTGCATGGCAGGAAGGCATTGCCAAGGGCGAGTGATATTTTGTGAACCCAGTGCAATCTTGGGATGTCTAATTCCTTCTTTGGGGCCTTCTCTTGTATAATGGGTGCGGTCTTTGGCTTTGTGGGTGGCTTAAGGTCTCCGATACGAGGAGGTAGTGAGTAGCTTAGGAGAGGAAGGAGAAAAATTTCACTGATTAGAGTGGATGCTCTGACGGGTCAGTCCGAAGGTGAGAGCTCAACCCTATCGTACCAATGCGTAGCTAGCCGACTAGGATGATCTCGGTTAGGGGTCGCGTCGAGTGAATCTGCTGTATATTTTCGTGTCACCGCTGTTGCGCTGCACTCTTTACAATATCAAGTTCAACGATTGTACGGGTGCATAAATACTGGATTGGCGCACCAGGAATGATGTAAGGCGTCAAAGCGTCGCAAGAAGAACAGTTCTCTCATGTAATGACGCGTGATCGTGACCCCGATCTACGATACTTGTAGAGCGTATGATTTATCAGTCCAACTTACCCACAGAACACCCAGTAAATTTATTCTTATCATAACATCCATTTATCATCTTGATCGGTGGCGCAGTCCAGTAATGTGCGCGCAACGGCGTTTGTGCGCTTCTGATGTGGGGGGGGATATGACTTACCTTGGGGGGGGGGGTCAGTGCGACGGATAAAAAACGAGGCTTTCCCAGTTTGCCCAGGAAGTTACCGCACCTCGCTTTCACAATCATCCACTTCTCGCGCGAAACCCCGGTTCACCGCGGAGGGTCGATGACCGGATATGCGCGCCCTATGCGCTGTTACGCGTCGGAAACGCCTTCTCCTAGGGGGTTAGGCGGTCCACCGCATCCCCTCTGTGTCTCTCTTTGCTGCACTGTACCAGGTCGGCCGCCTGGCGCGGGTATTGTTCTACAAGTAGTACTTGTGCTTTACTGTAAATGTAATTCTGTGCGCCTTCCTATAGGACATCGGTTGGTGATTTGTCCATCCGCGTGACAATTTAATTGCCGTGAGCCTTTGGGGGGGGGTCTTTCTTTTCTTTCTTTTTTTTTTTTTTTTTGGGGGGGGGGATGGTAAGTTCTCGTTACAATATAATCACTGTAGCCTGGGGAATCCTTAACCGTATTCAGGGGCGCTACCGTGGACGTGAGCAGGAGTCAAATAGGCAGCTGGTCGAGTGATCTAGTATGCAGAGTGCTAACATGCATAGTCGCCTGTGTCCGGTGCGCCCCTCGGCTGTCCGCGGTAATCCTTCCCTCTCTGACATGGGTTGCGCCGACGTGCGAGTTGCCCTAATGACGCCGGCAGTCCATCCATCCATGTAAAGTCACTCGGTAGTCAATTTGCTAACCGTGGCGCTTTTTTCAATGTTTGGAGTTAATGCGTGACCGTATCTGAATGGAGTAAGTCCCCTTTTCGTGAATATTCATCTATAGTGAGAGGAATCTATACTTTAATACACCAGTCCAACGCGGGGGAAAGCCCAGGACCCATCAACGACCTGGGCAACTTGGCCGGTGAGATGTCATAATAGCTTTTTGCGAGTATAACGGGCTGGACCCAGAGCCGCTAGTAGACTTGCAGCCCATGCAGTAGCGGGGCCGGGAGGCGAAAAGTGGGGTTCGGGCTACTCTTTCTGCTCTGTTCGGAAAAGTTGTCTAGGCGGGGAACAGCCATCAGGATACCGATAGGAACAAATCTAGGCGTTCGTGCGGCTAGGTAGCTAGGAAAGTCGAGGTCCCATGCTCCTCACGTCAGCTGCCAATGCTCGCCCTGTGGGAATCCCCTCTCTGCCCAGCCCATGTTTCGGTGGTATTCGCGAGGTCGGGCTACGGCCCGGCTCGGGTTAGGTGTCTGTGTGCTGGGGTACCGAGAGAACTTGCCGTGGGGAGGGATTTGCTAGAAGGGTATCATAGCTAGGGTGGGCAAGTGGAGACCTTGCACAAGGCTACCTTTTTTTCCCTTCCCTCTCCCCTTTATGCCATTTTCATTGATTCTGTATGGCCTGGGGTAGGCGCCGAAGATTCTCAGTTGTAGGCTGGATGTCATGAGATAGAGACTGAGTAAGAAACAGCCTTACTTCGATGAAAGTCTCCCAGCAAGTTTGCTTCAAATGAATGTGAAACTGGATATACAGGTTTGATCACTACCGCATGGTGATGGCACATGTAATCATCGCGGATGAGGAGAACTGGGACAAGACTGTCCCCTCAAAATCTGACCGGGGACTTTAGACACTATATTAATATACTTTTCCATGTGAGACTGCCAATTTTCGGGCTCGGGGTGTTACTCGTTGAAATGCTAAGTATCATACCGATCCCGGACTCTCCCCTCCGGGCCACACTTTGCAATGTGGATTAGGTGTCTATACAAAAGAATAAAGATAGACATGAGTCAGGTTTCGGAGCCTCTTACCCCGACTCCGGGTTTGCACATTTCCAGGAGAGGGTAAGAAAATTCTGGTCCTTCGAAATGCCTGGCTATGATACCGTTCCGCAGTAAAGGTAGTGAACCCACCGGGATGCCGTAGGGGGTCAGCGTGTATGATAGCTGCATCATGAATCGCTTCAATGCCGAGGTTGGGAGGCTGTGATAGGCAACAGTTCCTTCTGGTCACAAAAAATTCCCCCTGGCTTGTGAAATTGGCCGAATATCGGCTATGATATAATACAAACGCATCTTTATTAGAACCTACACATGGGCACCCAACACCAAACAATTTTTTTTTGCACAGCAAGCTTCACAGACATGTAGAGTATATATTCATAAGTTTAAAAAATATTCATGAGCCTTATATACTGTGAATTGCATCCTCTTGATTTACTTGATATTTTTTTTTCTGGTTAGCGCATTATAAAAAATGTGTTTTTCTCGTCTCAGCAAACAAAGCCTAAGTGTAGGTTCTAATAAAAGCGCGTTCATATTATTATGGTATCTTGAATTGGCCCCTCAGGTGCAAGCCTAAAGTGAAATCGTTCAGCAAGGAAGGGTTGGGTTCTTATGATACAGGGCTATCAAGCGATATCGGCACACGATATCACTCGCCTCGTTGCCGAAACTAGGAGCATCTCGATAATATGTGAAAGTGCATGATGTGCAGCCACAGCACATTTTACCATTTCCCGTGGATCCGAGAATAACGTTCGCTGTTTCACTCTGTTCATTGTTGCACTATATTGTAGGTCAAAGTGCGCGGGGGACGATTCTAGCTAGAGACGCAAGTTTTGGGATGGTAGATGTGGGGAAATCGCGGATTAGTTTTCCTACTGTGAGCAACGCTTTAAAGAGTAGCCCTTTGTGTTTTTTTTTGGCAAGGCGACACTGGGTCGAGCAAGCAGGCGTTGGTGGGCACTTGGCTGGTGTTTACGTTACAGACGGGTTTTGGGTTGTGAGAGTATCAAATCATCTGCCCTCACTCGATCTCACTTGCTATAATTGTGAATTGAGGAAGGATTTTGTGAAAATGGCCGTCGAAGAAGACTATTTTTTTCTTGCCCCTTTCTTTGACAACCAGAGCAGATCATAAATAAATACATAAAGAACACAACCCTCATAGATTTTCATACAGCCCCTTGATCCACTGCATTCCATTCGTCCTATTCCATTCCGGACATTCCATTCATGGGAAGCCTCAACCCCTGCCATGTCACAACAGATTGTCGGAAATATTGCTTCAATGTGACGGAAGCATGTTCACCTCAGAATACCGGGACCCGTATCGCTATATATACATAGCTCTCATGGGTATATGCACCGCGGTCTTGAGCGCGGGCAGCAACATAAGGATATGGGAATTGATCATTTCTACCGCATATCTATACCCCCGAGAGTCTTTCATGTGTGCGATAGTGCTGCTGCCGTACACCTCTGAAGCCTGAACCCTAGTTGCTCCAAATCGCTCTGAATTTCTGCTGAAGAAAAAAACTTTTTGTGAAAGAAAAGATGTGAACCCCCCCCCCCCCCAGCCATCCCAAAGGTGCACAGAGTTGATTCCCAGCGTGAGGACCTATATCTGAAAAGGTGCTAACCTGTTAATCACAGCCGGTACCCGTTTCGTCCCGTCTTGAACACCGTAAAAACCCTCCGGGCATCACACCGTCCTGTCTTACTTAACGAAGGAATGACATAGGGCAAACATATCAAAAAACCAACTGACAAAAAAAGGATAGTTCCCCCAATGCTTAGTCCTTAGTCAATCCTTGTTCATTTATCGCCTACTACATTCCCCCCCGCGTCCGGAAGCCGAACTCCCAACCTTCCTGTAAATCTTAGCGGCGACCTCTCTCAACAGTTGGGCCATCGGAGCCTGTCGGTACTCTCGTGATTTGGGTGAATCTGGAGTGTGATTATGGGGGATTCATTAGATATATGGGCATGCGGGGAAGGAGATTTGGCGGGGATAATGGGTATGATTCGGTGCACCTAGGAGCAAGGGATAAGCTACTCGAGAGAGAATCACTTATCTGTTCTCCCTTAGGATTGTGTCTCAATGTTCCGGGATACCCAGTTACATCGACCTGTGAGTTTGCTAAGTCGAGCCACAGAGAGAGCTGGGCTAATTGTTACTTATCTGTTCTTGTGCTCTTTCTGGGTATATTTGGCTTCGTGTTGTAGAACAGTGTGATAAGGAATACGCGGACGGTTCCACCATGGGTCTGTGGGTGCTCAGGTGTGTTATTGAGTTTGTGAATATGACAAGTAGGATTCCGAGGAGGTAGCTTTACTAAGAGCTTAAGCTATTCACAAAATGCATCATACCATATTGCTCGATGTCCATTCTTTCTCTGTTGGTGCGCTGGCTCTGCAGGGCACTGGTCACGATCCGGCTCATAGAGATTCTAGGCTAGGGCCAGGGATTATTGGCAATCATCCTCTCGTTCTCGGATCTCGATGTCCGCTTAGTTGTCGGAGGCTGCGCCAGCCGATAAGGGTTTTGAGGACAAGGTAGAGTGTAGAAACGTATTGAACAGTAGACAGATGGTGGGAGATATTGTTGCCTCTCCCTTCCCCGATACATGAGCCAGAGGCTGTGCCGGTTACGCCAGAAAGTGGAGTCAAAAGGCCCTGAATGAAGTGAAGGGTATGCATCACCTCCAGACACAATGGCAGCAGCCAAAGTTGCCGGAGCCATCGTTTCTGATAAGCGGGACCTCATGTTGGAAATCCCGAGGGGTTCACCCGCAGGAGTGGGGAAAAAGGGTTTGAGCTCTTTACCTAGTCCTTGGTAGTGGCTCCATAGCCATATCCCCATAATACCACTCGATGCTGCCCCTCCACACAACGTCCTAACATCCAGGCACTATCGCCCTGTCCATTTTTCCTAATCAAGGGAGAAAATGGCTAGTCTGGGGGTACTATCAAGTGGGATTTAAAATAGGTACTACTGGACAGGAAAATGTAATAAAGTAAGAAATGGAAAAATGAACGACACGCTACTCCAAATCCATGCATAAATATAGCAACATATAATGAATTAATTGACCCCCGCCGACCCTTTTCTGCCTCCCGTCACCCGCTTTTGTTTGCCATCTTAAGGAAAAGAAAAGGTATCAGTGGATAAATAGCCCTTATTAAAAGCAACGTTCACAAGCAATCATAAAGCCCGTACTGCAGTACTTAAAAGAAATTACAAATTGCCTCCGAGAATTGCCTCCGTAGCTGTAAAGGTGTTGTTAGTATAGGGGAAACATGTAAGAGTAGAATGATAGGGGAGAAAAACATACCAGAATTGATATAGGCTCGCTTGGCATCTAATCCCATCCCAAACTTCCTTTCTAATTCCGCCTTGATGCTCTTTTTCGTCACCGTCATCAAGTCAGCCGTCCTCAAAATCTCTCGTATCTCTGCTAATACTGCGTCGTCATTGGGCAGCTCAATCGTACACATCTCTAGCTCAGCTCCGTTCATGCCTCCTCCGCCGAAGAAAGCAGACCCGCGTTGAGAAGCTATTTCTGAGGGTGCTATGCTCAAGCGGCTTTGGTTGCGGGGCAACGGCACGTCAAGCTGGGACATTGGTCTGCTGTGCGCTGCATATCCACCCCATTCCGACTGTGCTGGTGCATAAGACTTGGTCCCATAAGAGTACCCAGAAACCTCCGAACGGGTATCATCATGGCCGCGGAGGGTCTGTGCTTCCCAGAGCTCTGCTTGGTACTCCTCCCACTTCTTGCGAGGAATACTCGCAGGATCAAATTTGCCCTCGTCGGAAATGACAATCTTCTGCCCTTTTTCGCCAGTGACGATACGAGTGTTACCCCACGAGAAATCATCCATGTGCCAGAAGGAGTATAGAGGGAGGGCGAAACTGAAGACAGGAATGGCGAGGATATAGATAACCATCCATCCGATCATCTCCCACTTTCTCCTCAAAATAAAAATAATAGCCTGTAGACCGTAAATGGCTCCAAGAAGGACAAAGGCCATCATGGGAATAACGGAGGAGCTTGTGGCCACTTGATAGATGAGATAAGCAATGTAACCGACAGTGACTGGTTGGACGATCGTTGAAAGTAAATCCAAGAAGACAATAAACCTCATGGAGAAGCAGCAAAAACCACACAGCTGCTGCATAGGCATCAGTTCCATCAAGTTGTGAAGAGTTGAATTAATCCATCGACGACGTTGTGACATAAACACACTCCACGAATCAGGAGCGATAGTCCAGGCATGGGCATTGAAGATGTATTTGGTCTTATACTTCTGATGATGCTTGAGGAGTAAGGTTGTCAGATAACGATCTTCTCCAAGATGCAAAAGATTTTTCATATGAAGGGTGTCCACGCGAATTTCGGAGTAAGCTTCAATGATTTCTTTACTGACGAAGAGTGGCTTGCCGCTCTCTGCAGCCCGAACGCGGTACATGGTGAAACAACCGGGCAGACAAGTGACACTGCCAAACAAGCTCTCGAATGCTTTAGCTAAATTGTGTGAAATGTAGTATTCGTAAACTTGAATCATGGTAATGAACGAATGTTTGGCGTTGGTAAGTGCGGTCTCGCCACAAAGCGCGATGATTCTCGTATCCGCCAAGAATGCAGCAACCATACGGGTAGCAGAATCAGTAGCAACAACGGTATCTAGCCGGCTCGTTAGTCAATCGAAATCAAGAGGCGGATGTAGGTGTCAGGTTAGCAACATACCGGCGTCGATCTGGAGCATGAACTCATAAAAGGTGGGGTTCACTCCGATAATGTTTCGGATTTGGTGATGCATTTCTAGCTCTAGAGGGCTCATGGGAAGGTTGTAATGGATACGGTTCAAGAATCTCATCATGACCATCTGGGAATCGCGCTTTCCTCTGTTACCTGGCCGAGAAACCTCCGAAGGCTTTCCAACCTTGACAACAACCATGAACGGTACGATATGTCCCTGGACTTCATACAATCCAGAGTAGACTTTGCCCATATTGTGTTGCTTCTGGCCTTCGCCCAAAGACTCAAAGGAAAGAGGTTCGGGGTCGACACTATCGGAGACACCCAAGATGTCCAATACAATCCTCGGAGTGGGCCTGTCGTTTCCTTGACCAATAATCATACCATCACAAACGACGACTAAGAGCTTGCGTTTATCATCATACTTCATTCTAGCAATCGAGTCGATAGCGCGACGGAGGGACTCCTCATCTTCGGTATAGGCGGGGACTTGACATATGATGAATTTATCGAGATTCTCGGGCATGTTCTTGCGACCGAATTGAAGCGCAGCCAAAAATTTGAAAGCGATGACCGAACACATCATAGCGGAGACAGCAAGAAGCAGATACTGCGCGAAAAGACATTGTGCCGAGTTACGGGTATCGACCTTTCCGACATAGAACAGGTTGTCAAGACAGACCTTCATGCGATGCTTCCGGTCTGCGGTCAGAGGCAAAGCGTTCCAATATTTGGTGATATCTTGCCCCGAGCGCTGGGTAAACAAATCTAGAACCATGGTGTCCATAAAATCGGTATTGATTTGGGTCTGATCAATGCCGTCGGTGTTGTGAGGAAGATCGATCCGTCTTCCACCAGCGGCATAATCACTAAGATCGTAAACACGGTCGCCGATGATGGCTATGTTCTGAGACTTTTTAGTCGCTAAAGTCTTGACATACTTCTGCGAGTATCCCATGTCACCCTTTCTGTAATTTGCCTTAAGAAGCATCATCTGCTCAAAGAACCAATCAGGCCGGGAGTCATTAGTATATGCCCTAAAATCATGGTAACGGGCATTCTTGTCGAGCGCTCGGTCTGCAGTCGCATTGGTGCCTTGGAAGTCGAGAGCTACATATGGACTAACAGACCCTTCAACACCATCACAAAGAGCTGACACTTGTACCGGGAATAAGGAGGTTGCATCTCTGCCTCCGTAGGCCATAATGTTCTTTCTCGGGACTAGCGATGGGTAATGTGAAGGCGCATATTCGGTGAGATCAAAGACCACGCCACGGATGGCAACATATGCGGTTTTTTGCATGTGGTCTTTGCCTCCGTCGTAATCGGACAGTTCCTCAAGAGTGAAGACATTTTGTTTGGGGCAAATCAACATCGGGAACCAAACTGTAAACCTAAATCAGTCAATTGCTCAACCGCGTGCGTGCTAGCATAAGACTCACCAAGGAAGAAAATCGAAAGACCACACAGGAACCAAATCATAAAGTTGATAGCAAGCTTCTCCCGCCAGGCAACCTGGATGTCTTTTCGCTTCATTCCCCCAATCCAACGAATAAGGAAATCGGGAATAAACCATGTAATAGCCCATACACCAAACATCCACCGCTTACGGCCCGCTGTAACCGGTAACTCTTCTATCTCCTGCTCCCTAGCAGCCTGACCCTTTTCTGCCATCTGCTGCCGGGTATCGAAATTCCTGAACATATCGCCCGAATGAAAGGCAGATGCGGCCGCTTCAGATCGCAGGTCATCCGCCTTAGAGAAAAAACCGCCTTTCCCATCACCAGTACCGTAGATATGTGTTCCCAAGCCCCCTGGGCCGGGAGCGCCATGACTCGGGATTAGCCTGACCCGTGAATCAGACCCCCCGAACAGACCTCCCCCAGACTCACCAACAGGTGTGAGCGGGTTGCTATGATCATCCGAATCCAAAAAGCCAGCACCAGCCATTGACCTCCTAGCAGAGCTGCCCCTTTCCCCAATATTGGCAATCTCAAACCAACACCTCTCACTGAGGAAGATACCAGTAGCTCCGACTCTTGCCTCATTCATAGGCCAATTCTTCTCCTCAACAACAAACTCGGTCTTCTCCTTTTCACTACCAACAACAATGCTCTCAGCTTCCGTAAGACCTAAGAACTCTCCGAAGGGCAAGAAGACAGAAAAGTCGGCATTCCGAACTCTCTGCGAAATTTCTGCGATGCCAAATGTCCGAACTTGGGTACGGACGCACTTCGAATCGAATTGGTTGGCAATCCTTCGGTCATTAGGTTTGAGACAGAAAACAAAGTAGGGATTGGTATTCGTTCCAGTAAGGGACCGTGTTACTGTGTCTAGGGCACTAACAAATTGGGCTGCCGCGCCTTGGTCAGGGGAGCTAACGGTATTGATCTCAGCAGAAGAGTCGAGTGCTAAGCCCTTGGTATCACCGGCAGCTCCACGCACTGGCCGCTCGCCCCTCTTGCGCATCACGCTTGGCATACGCAAAGGCTTCGACGCAATTTGACCTTGCATAATGGCGGTCTTTTCTCGCGGGTGGTGGACAGTAGTGACAGCCTTGCTACTGAACAATTCCGTAATAAACGTGCTAGTTGTCCCGCGAAATAAATTCATGAGATCGCCGGAAATAATTTCGCCATTTTCCTCCAGGAGACCATTCGCTGGATATTCTACCTCCCCGGCGAAATGTTTGATGGTGAAACTTCTAGCGGCCCCCGGGACAACGGATGCACTAGATCCGACAGTAATGGCAGAGTTATTCTTCGAGTCGAATCGCTTCCTCAAACTTTCCAAAAACTGCGCATCGGTTTTCCCGCGTTTCGTTTGATCGTCAAGAATACTAAGCAGTCCATTCCCGTGTTTCAGAATACCGCGAACAGCATCGGAATTGTCGAAGTAGCTGGTAGCTGAGACGCCGACCTCTTCACTCTCAAGCTGCTCCGCCCGTCGATCGAAAAATGTTTGAAGACAAAAGTTGTACAAACTTTCGGTGGCAGCATTGTTAAGCAGTTGGTCTAGGGTACTGCCGGTGGCCGAAACTTGTGTAAAGCCCGGAAAATCGATAATGGAGATTGTGTTGGCAACTGCGTCCTCAACAGCACAGATGCGTTCGTTGGCAGATTCGATTATCCATGTGACAAGTAGCGAATATAAAGTTCTTGCCAGCTCGTCCGCATGAGCTCTAGCCCCTCTAGCGTCAAGCATAACCGTTACCCTTTCCCGATTCAATGTCTTCGTCTTGTAACTCAAACAATTTTCCAAGGCCTCAGTACTAACACCCAAGAATGCGGAAATGACTCCGAGTACATCCTTATTCTTAACATTTACAATTTGATCGCCCCCCTCCATGGCACCAGATTCTTCCCCGTTTGCTTGTGTTGTATGGCCATTGGCAAATTCTAGTTGACCAATGTGGAGAATAGTGGCGAGAAGCTGGCAAATCTCGGCAATCTCTTGTCGAGGAAATTCCAACTTCCTGAGTGCTGTCTTAAAATGCTGGAAGCCTTCAGCGTCATTGATACCAACCTTCAGTTGTGTCGGGTGCCCTAGATAACGCCATCTCTTCTGGCCTCCACGGCCTGATGCATCACCGCTATGCCTATTGCTTGACGCGGTGGCAGAGTTGTTGAGCCCCAAATGGGCTTTTTCGGCATCGGAAGTTCCGGCAAGCAGGTAATAGAGGATGTGGAAATTTCTTTCTCCGGTAGGCACACCGGCGACACGGGAACGCTCCAAACGATGGTCCAAAAGTTTTCCACCAATGAGCGTTTGGGAGATGTTGTCATACTGAAGCTCCAGGAACAAACCGGCCTTAGATGCGGTGGGAGTAGTGAGGGATTTAGTTGTTGTAAGAGAGTCGAAGAGAAAAGTAAACAAGGATATTTTCTGTGAGAGCGGAGTTGAGGTGAAGGACAAGACATGGGAAAGCAAGTGTGATCGAAGTGTGGTTTTTCCGGAGCCAGATTCACCTCTGGGTGTTTGTTAGCAATGGAGATATGGACTGTAAAATCCCCCCCCTTTCCCCCAACAACTAGGAACTTCGCTACAAACTACACAAGAAGGAAAGCGAGGACCCACAAGAAGATGACTGCCTGATTTTCACCTCGTCCACCCAACCGCCGCCACATTCGCCCTGCAATTGCCTCCAACTCGTTACTCGCAACATTAGGGGAAGTGTAGGTGTTCAAAGAAACCAGAGCTTGTGAACTGATATTGGCCGTGGGCAATGATAGATGAAAGCGAGATGCCAAGTGAGCAGTAATGTGAGTATCAGACTGCAAATGTGCTGGCAGTGATGGTAGCGATGGCTGGGACTGCGGCGTCTGTTGTTGTGCCATGATGTTTATAATGTCGAGGGGGGTGGAAAACCCCGAGCAACAAGTTGATTAAAAAATTATTAGAGCAAGTGTACAAAGAAATGCTAGATACCAGTGAATAGAAAACGAATGTACGGCTGCTCAATGGAGTTTGTGAAGTACGGGGAATGGATGGCGAGGACTAGGGGGTTGAACGATAAAATGGATCGTTTTCGTTGTCGCGATTGTGAGTGAAGACGAGGAAAACAATACCAGGCGGCGTGGGGAACAACAAAAAAATAGAGGGCGAGAATGCAGAATGCAAGCGAGCGTATGAAAGGCCGAGGGGGGAAACAGAAATGAAGGTGTAGGTACAAGGGGGAGGGAACCCGCACGTAATTCAGCGAAGGGAAAGCAAGAAGCCCAAGCCACGAGGGTAGAAGGTTACTCGTAGAAGGAAGGGAGAGCTTATTCGAGTGAGGTGGGGAGGAAGGAGATTGGCTGGTCTACCGTCCTTTGTGGTTTTCGGGGACTGATAGGGGGGTTTTTTTTTCCCAGCAAACCCCATGGCACCACGGCGGCCTTAACCTATGCTGTTGTGCATGCGACTGATTGGATACAGTAGAAGCAGCTGTTTTCCTCCTCTTCCTCCAATTTTTTTTCCGTTGTTGTTTTTCTATTGAATTGTATTTTTATTTATTTATATGAATATGATGATAATAATAATATTACTACTTGTACATCGTTTTCTACCTGTATGGGTAACCGTTTCTAGCCATTCCCGAGTCAAAGATCCCCCCCAATGCGGTACAGTGTTATATTTCGCTCAGCTTCGATTCTTCTGAGAACCCTTTTCCCGGCCCCATTTTGCTCCCCGGCAGGCGAAACACCGCGAGAGCAGGTGTGTTGATGGGTCGCATCAGACTTATAAAAGTGCAAGTGCCGTACTCGAGTATGATACTCGTACTGTACAGCACGAGTACAGTTGCCCGCGCATGAACGTAGGTGATCGGACAGCCAGGGATTGGACGGAGGTGCCAAAGCTGCTTGTTTGAGCAATTCAAATCCCGAATTCATTCTTGTTTCCTACGAGGGTAAAACTACCAGGCCTCCAGAATCCCTGGCCGACCGGTCTCCCACATCCATACTCGAGTTCAAGGACAACACTCCTCCTCAGACCCCACTAGCAACCCTCCCCTGTTTCTGTCTGTAAATCCTATCAGAGCTTGCCACTCATCCCTCCTAGATGACGAATAAGAGATACTGTACTCGAGTACCGGTATCTCTAAAGATCGACTCCTCCCCTCCGCCCCTTGCCTTTCATCTTCCTTCGCTTTCTCCATAAAATGGTACTTGTACCGGTACCGGTACTATTCGAGTACCGTACACATCAAGCATCCCTCCATCCATCTTACCAGTACCAGTACGAGTACTTCTGCTCGGGTACTGCGCTCGTACAGTGAATACCCCTCCCTCCCTCCTCATTAACACAGGTTGATCGTTTTAGCTACCCGGTGCTTGCCGGAATTGATGGCTCAGAAATCTCTTCCTTCCCTCCATCCCCACTCTTGCTCTCGTGAGCTCACTCGAGTACGCCACAGCGTTGTCTTCCGTCATTACCGCAAGTGCAAAATCCCCCCTCCACCTCGTAGGAGTAGAATCTATAATTCCGGTACCGCGACTGGCCACATCTTGTGGCAGAGAGTGTTCAGCACTGCTCGAGTGGTGAACTCGAGCACTGGTATCGGTACTAATACTTCGAGCACAGTCACCCAAAAATAGGGGCCATAAGCTTACCGGTTGCGGTATCGCTTTACAGTATGAACTACGCATGATTTCCATGTCTCACCCGTTCCCAAAGCATTACTTTTTTTTTTTGCGGGTGTGTCGTTTCTTTCAAGCGGGACATGCATCAAATCTTGGCCCTTTAGTTTCCACCCCACGCCACGCATTACCTTCGAAAGGTGTGCAACTCGCCCGAACGAGACAGGGGAAGCCACCTTATTGGGTAAAGATCGTTGGCCCGGTTCAATCTTATTCGTCATCCGGAAGCTTGTAATGCTATGTTTAGAACAAGCCAGTCCAGTGCTCAAGGACTCGAGTACCGAACGTGTAGAGCAAGACAGGAACATGAAACCTTGGCAGCCACTTGTGAATATTTCTTTTTCCCTTTTCTCCACTGTTTGTTTTGATCATCTCTTGTGTGGCATGCACTACGACAAAATCCTTGCGCAGCCTCGCTGGAATGGAGTGTTTTGGTCACGACGTGTTTCCTATGATACCGTAAGTTCCGGTTGAGGAAAAGGATCACGAGTAGTGCAGCAGAAAATAGAATTCTTACTGGGTACGGTAGAGCACTGATCGGAGCTGAAAAGGCGGAAAAAATGTAATGGTCGATGTTGACTTTTCGATCACTCGTCCTCGTCGGGTTGGTTGCCCAGGGTGATAACCGGTCCTCCCAAGTTGGGCATTGGGAACATGGGGTTGCCCTGTCACAAAAGAAAGTCATCCAAGGGTGAATTTGCCTGTTTTAAGCCAAAGAGTACCAGTATTAGCGTGAGAACCAGGAGGAATTCTGCACCCGGACAAAACAGGACAGACCCAGCAAGAGGAACGGGCTCAAAGGAGCGGAAGTGAAGAGAACGTGGAGATAGGGAAAGCGATTCCACATTCACCCTTCGTGCTCACCCCTCCGAACCCTTCTGCCCGTTCAAACAGGAAAGAGCCTTTTCTTTCTCTCTTTCTGTTTGTTGACGTCTATTCACATTCGTTAATCCACAGTTCGTTACTCTGGCAAGGTTTGTTTCGGGATTCCCTTTCTCGCCTCCTTGACCGTGTGTCTATTTCCATCTTTAGGAAAGGGGGAAAGGGGGAAAAAGACCTCGGGCAACTCACTCTATCCGCCGGTGGGCCATAGCAATCGCGATAACCAACCCCCCAGCTGGGGCATAATAATCTTCAATTTTTGAGCTCTTCTACCAAACGCTCAAACTGGACCTCTGCACCACCCGCACACTCGCTTGACTTTAGTTAGGGCTCTGCCATTGGCCTTTTCTTTTGTTTTGTTTTTCTTTTCTTTTTTTATTTACTATACACACCAAACCCACACACACCAAACCGCGGTGGTCAACGAGTGAGTGCTTCTGTGAATTTGATCTGGCAAGAGGCAACAGCCTGCGCACAGAGGGAACTACTCGTACTCTCAGTGAGTTACCTACCCATCTATCTTGTTACTGATCCATCCTATTGCTTCCTTCAACCCCCATCCTTCTCCATGCACGCTTAATTGACGGAGCCTTCACAGTACTGTTTGTTCATCATGTCGTTCTCTAACCGGCATTCGATATATTCTACGACCTCAGCATCACCGTACGGTGGTAATGCTGCACAAACTTCTGGAACCGTCACCACTTCTTCATTACTTTCTACCCTTCACAATGCCTACCAATCCAGCATTCCTCATGCTCTTGATGCGAGTACCACTTTAGTTGTCAATTCGAGCAATAGTGGTGGAGTAGGGGGCTACGGCACTAGTGTAATTGACGAAACACTTGGGACGAGAGCTTGGGAACACGCCAGACGACGGGCAGAGGACCAGACAATTCTCCTGGGGTATGCTACTATTTTCTCATCGTTTGATTTCAACTGTTTTGCCATCCTACCTTGGCTTCGGTATTGGGAGACAATTTACTAACTTCGCTTTTCTCAGGTCTCTCCATTCAAACTCCCCCTCGTTGATTCTACCAATTCTTGGAACTCTCCCCTCACCTCCCGACATCCTGAATACATCTCTTGCATTAATATCTGCGTTCACCTCATGCCTTACACCTTCCTCTCCATTCCCCGTTCCTTATCACAACGGACTTGCTATCACTCTACAAATCTCTCTCTCTGGAACCATTACCGGTGCCCATATCTCTATCTCGGCTGCTGGCCTCGATACCCAAAATGGTCTCCTTCGAATCCCAGCTCAGGCGGGGTATCGGGCGTTCGATGTTTTCTATTACCTGCTCTCGGCAGCATCGGCCCCGGCCGAGAGGCAAGGCCTAGGTCTGCAGCCCGCTGATAAGTACTCTTTGTTGGCCAGGAGCGGCACATATTCTCTTCCTAGTTACCTTCCAACTGCAGATGATTCTGCAGCGGCAGAGGATTGGAGAGCCAATCTTAGGGCGGTCGGGATCAAGGGAAGCCTTCTTCGGGGGCTACTTTCAGCTCTTGCTGGAATCTTAAAGCTTGGTAATGCGATTGGCTTATTGGTCGATGATGAGATTATTGAGGAGGTATGCGAAGATGTTTCGGGCCTCCTTGGTGTTGAGCCAGAGATACTGGCCAAAAAGGTTGGTGATGGTGAGAGAGAAGTATTCATTGCGGCCGTATACGAGGCCATTGTCGAATGGATCGTAGCAAAGGCAAATGACGCCATAGCGGCAGACTTTGCAGCTAGGAAGGATGCCGAGTCGAGCTCTGAAGATAGTCAGGAAGGTGATACCGTACAAATAACCGTCCTCGAGCTACCGAACGAAAAAATGGCCAAGGCTCTGTGCCTCAAAGGTGTCTTTGATGACGAGAGCGGTCTCAACGTAGAAATGAAGCTGGACGGCGTCGAAATACCGAGTGCTAGTGGGACTGTCCAGCGAGAAATGAGGAGCTCGTGGGCCGAGGCCGAGAAGGAGGGATTAGTGGGTAATGGCCGGGAGAGAGAGTATGAGAGAGACCGGCGGGAGAGTGTCGTTGAGAAGACTGGTCGAGATGCCGAGGAAGGTGGATTTTTGAAAGAATTGCTATTCCCTACCGAATTTGGTCGATCCCCGGAGACTGTGAAATTTGAAGCCACCCAACTGCTCGCTGCTAGCAGAGTTTGGTGGCATTTATCACTTTTCCCGTCAGATGATATCCCATCCGGTCTTCAGCCAGTTCCTTGGTCCGCTTCTGCAGTTAGTAGGCAGCTGAGAAGTTGGAGACTACCGGAATGGGCCAACCGTCGAACTAAACATCTTGACTTCACAGCCGATTTTGATTTCGACGAATTTGCTGTTCGATACTCTCCCCTTGGTTGTACTAGCGGTAGGGACGGGGTTGAGAGCTGGGTCATTGAGAGAGGATGGAGCAACGGGGAGGTAGTGGTTGGACGGGAGAGGGTATGGATGAGAGAGGGCAGTTGGTGGGAGGCAGAGAACATGCTTGACTTGAAGCAGCCGGGGGTCCCGCCGAATATGATGGGAATGGGCGCTGGACCTGTGGATACCGGCTATACTCAGAATACCAACGGAAGTGGTTACTTTGGGCCAATGGGAGGAATGGGAATGAGTCCGCCTGGCTCGACTTCCCAGCTTTTGCAAAACCAAGGCAGCATGGGGGGCAGAGGGCTTCCCGGAAGCTCTCCC
Source organism: Tuber melanosporum (assembly GCF_000151645.1). NCBI lineage: Eukaryota > Fungi > Ascomycota > Pezizomycetes > Pezizales > Tuberaceae > Tuber > Tuber melanosporum. Next base: position 400,530 of record NW_003299087.1, on the reverse strand, counting down.
CTCGCCCACAATCGGGACGGTTCTGAGCAGGGAGCGCTTTTGTCCAAATACGAGCAAGAACACTATGCTGGGAAACTTGACCCCGAAATGGCCACCCCTAAGAACGTTGAAAGCGTCCCCACGTCGAAAACCCGAAAAATATGGGTCGCCGTAGTGTGGGCGATGACTTGGTGGATTCCTGGCTTTGTCCTCCGATTAGTTGGTAGGATGAAGAGACCGGACGTCCGGATGGCCTGGAGAGAAAAATTTGTTCTTTTCTTCTTTATCTTTATCCTCAACGCTGCAATCGTCTTCTGGATTGCCTTTTTCGCCAAACTTCTTTGTCCGGACTACGATAGAGCCTGGAATCGAAAGGAGGTCGGGTATCATCAAGGTGAGGGCGATTTCTGGGTCAGTATTCACGGCTACGTTTACGATATCACCTCTTTCTGGACTCTTCAACACAGTGATTCCAATATCAAAACTACTAGAGACAATATGATTGATTTCGCCGGCTTGGATCTCTCCCCGTACTTCCCACCTCCAATTAACCTTGGATGCCCGGACTTGGTGCAGTCCAATTTGATCAACATGCAATATAACGATACCTCTGCTCAACGCTTAGTTGTTGGTGTTCATGCTTCGGGTCCGAGGAATGCCCAGGATCCCACCTCCAAGCTCCATTCTGCCGATTGGTACTCCCAAACCTTCCTCCCAAGGATTAAAGAGTACCGCAAAGGCGACCTTGTCTGGGATCGTAAGAAAATCAAGAGGGATGGTGTGGCATTTAACAAGCCTTGGGGGATTATTGACGGAAAGATCTACGACCTCACGGATTACCTCTACACTGCTGATCAAAACCCTAACTCTGGCGCTGCCAATGTTCCCAATTACAACTATCTTGGATCGACCCTCGAAGACATCTTCAAGAACAACCCCGGCTCTGATGTCACCAAGCAGTTCCGCGAACAATTGAATGCCACTGCTCAGACCCAGACCCTCAGATGCCTCAATAATCTCTTTTACGTTGGTAAAACCGATTTCAGGAAAACTGCCAAATGTCAGGTAAATAGCTACATTCTTCCTGCATTTGCTGGTATCATTTCCGCCGTTATCCTTGCCAAGTTCTTGGCTGCTCTTCAGCTTGGATCTAAGCGCCGTCCCGCTATGCAAGATAAGTTCGTTATCTGCCAGATTCCTGCCTATACAGAGGGTGAAGACCAACTCCGTAAGGCCCTCGACTCGTTGACCGCACTGAACTATGACAACAAGAGAAAGCTGCTTTGTGTTGTTTGCGATGGTATGATTGTCGGAGGAGGCAATGACAGGCCTACACCCAGCATTATCCTTGACATCCTTGGTGTTGACCCCAAGATTGATCCTCCTGCTCTTCCATTCAAGAGCGTTGGCGAAGGAAGTGCTCAACTCAACTACGGAAAGGTCTACTCTGGTCTCTATGAATACGAGGGGTGTGTCGTCCCTTATGTGGTTGTCGTCAAGGTCGGAAAGCCATCTGAGCACGGGAAGTCGAAGCCTGGTAATCGTGGTAAACGTGATTCTCAAGTCCTGCTTCTGGATTTCCTTAACCGTGTCCACCACCGTACTCCTATGTCCCCTCTTCAACTTGAAATGTTCCACCAGATCAACAATATCATTGGTGTAGATCCTGAGCTCTACGAATACCTTCTCATGGTTGACGCCGATACTAGTGTCAGGGAGGATTCCCTAAACAGGCTCGTGGCTGCATGCGCAAATGATGCCAAGATCGCGGGCATTTGTGGGGAGACTAGTTTGGAAAACGAGGAACGCAGTTGGTGGACCATGATTCAAGTTTACGAATACTATATCTCTCATCATCTCGCCAAAGCTTTTGAGAGTTTGTTCGCTTCCGTCACTTGTTTGCCTGGTTGGTAAGTATGGTTTAACCCCTGTTGGGAGGAGAGCTAGGCTGATCTCTTTAGCTTTTGCATGTATCGTTTGCGCACTCCTGACAAGGGTCGTCCGCTTATCATTTCCAGCAAGGTCATTGATGAGTACTCGGATGGCAATGTCGACACTCTGCACAAGAAGAATTTGCTATCTCTTGGAGAAGATCGGTACCTAACCACCCTTATGACCAAGCACTTCCCCTACATGAGCTACAAGTTTATCCCCGACGCTTTCGCACACACCGCTGCTCCTGAAACCTGGAGCGTTTTGCTCTCCCAGAGACGTCGCTGGATCAACTCGACCATTCATAATCTGTTCGAATTGTTCTTTCTTAAGGAAATGTGCGGATTCTGTTTCTTCTCTATGAGATTCGTTGTGTTCCTGGACTTGATGGGAACTATTATCCTTCCGGCCACATGTGTCTACTTCGGTTACCTTATCTATGTCATTGCAAGCAAGACTGGCCCCATGCCAATTCTCTCGTTGGTCATGATTGCAGTCGTATATGGTCTCCAGGCGATTATCTTCATCATTAAGCGACAATGGCAGCACGTCGGTTGGATGGTCATTTACATCCTGGCATTCCCGATTTACTCCTTTATTCTCCCTGTCTACTCTTTCTGGGCTCAGGATGATTTCTCGTGGGGTAACACCCGTATCGTCATTGGCGAAAGCGGAGATAAGAAGATTGTGGCGACCGAAGACGAAGGCTTCGACCCCAGGAGCATTCCTCTTCAGACCTGGGATGATTATGCAGCTCAAAACTCTCTTCCTGGGCGTCGTGGCGGTGCACCCGAGAAGTTTTCTAGTGGATATGAGGACGGCGTTGAGCTTGATGACATTCAATCGACATACTCCTCTGTCAAGCCCGCCTCCACCATTCTTACTGGTCTTCCTCAGATGGGCGGTGTCCACCCCTACATGCCTCCTCAATCGCCAGCCTTCCAGAACAACAGGCAGTCTACTTACTCAGCTTATACCGCCTTCACCGGCCATCCGGGTGATCATAATCAGCACCAACGCCTCATGTCTATGGGCGGTATGAGCAACCGGGATTACTGGCAGGATGGACATGGCAACCGTGGCGCCATGAGCACTGGATTACCGAGCACTGACAACTTGATGGCTATGAATACCCCACCGACTAGGGCTCCTAGCCGTAGCCCTCTCGACTTCCCGGCTAGTAGGCCGGTAAGCCAAATAGATTTTATGAGAGCCGGGGGAGGGGTAGATGACGAGTTGATTGTCGAGGCAATTAGAGCGGTCCTTAGAGAGGTGGACTTGGAGACTGTGACAAAGAAGCAAGGTACGTTTTGAGTCTGTCTCGACATATAACTTGTTTCGAAGACTGACATTTTTACAATTCAGTGAGAGCATTGGTGGAACAGAGACTACAGACCGAATGCCAGGGAGAGAGACGAACATTCCTCGACCGACAAATCGACACTGAGCTCGCAAATATGCCGATGTAGATGATGGTTGACAAGCTCTCGATCACGTCTTGGGGAAAAAGGTTGCTTTTTTCTTCTTCTTTTGCTACCCGTTCTTGTATTTCTTTTCTCATGTATAATCGATCACATTGGAAGTTTTTTGCCGCTATCACTATTAATGGCTCGTTAGGGGGGAAGCTCTAAGATGTGGGGAGGTGGGGTGTAGGCGGGTGGAAGTATGAAACAGAAGCAGTACCGGTAATGAAAGCTGAGAGATGGCGGGGTGATTTGGGGTTGTCTTTTTTTTTTTTTCTCTTGTGGGAAGTACTCGTAGCTGTTTTTGCATAAAGGGGAAAAGCGAGGGCGGAACAAGGGTATAGTATTGGAAAGCCGAAGTTATGGAGTTGTCTTTTATTTTATTTTATTTTTTATACCACACATATGTATAGTCTAGGCATTTTTATATCATTTCGCACCATAACTTGGCGTATCATGCGATGGGGTACTATAACTAAGGTACGGTATTTTCCTGTTGTCGGTCTTTTATCTCGAATTTGTGACTCTTGGTGTCGTTCGCCCGACGTACAGTACATTACCGGTACTGTACTTTTTTTTTGCTACGGTGGTGATAATTGCTATGATACTACTATCCCTCCCTCCTTTATCCCCTCGGCCTGGGTAAAAAGGGTCTCGATTCGCTATGATATCTCTGTCAGTCTCCAATTAACCCTGTGAAATCACGCATTACCGTAGCCTATAATAGGTTTTTGTTGACGAGTTGACAAGGGTTGAGAAAAGCAGATACGGGTAGTCTACTCGAGTATGACTGTAAATTTACGAGTAACGAGATCCAACACTGCCACAGAACTCTTGACTTTTTTGTCTCAGAATGCGGAGATAGCGAACAGCAGTCTTTTTTTCCACGTTACTCCTCTCCTCGCTCCTTCCTCGCTCGGTAAAGTACGAGTATCATAGCAACTCTGCTGCACCGCTCCAAGATGGAACATGCCAAGACATCAGCCCCAACGCCACACACTTCACCCTAGATCCTCCTCCTCAATGCGGCTGATGAAGTGCAAATCCTGTACATAGATTGGGGGGGGGGGGAGTGGGGCTCGCTCTTTCGGGCGGACCGTGCCAAAGTGCTGGGTCAAGATCTGGTAGTGTTTGGGATGAAGGCACTTATTGTACTTGTACCCGCAGGTGCTACTGGTAGTGCAGTTTTTGCGGGGGTTCGGTCTCGAAGGGGGGGGGGGTGCTCTGGATAAGTTTGTGTCGGGTGGCGCTTTTTAAGCTTTGGGATGATGGGTGAGTGTCAGCGCTGGTGGAGGGGGCTGAAGTGATAAATAATATTCTGTGTGGTGGTGGAGGAATGACTGGAACACTCTTTGAGGGTCTCGTGCTTGCCGGTACCGGTATTGCCGGAGTTGTTGTAAGTTCAAAAGTTGAGTGTACTTGTACAGTACAGTACTGTACTGTACCAGTTATAGTCTAATAAGGTGTCATTTCTTTTCGCGCGCTGAGTTGATGCGAGTCGTACCAAGACATACACTAACTTATCATAACTATGATACCCTCCTCCGCCCTGTGCGAGTACTCCGAGGTATACTGTAGACTACTAGTAGAGCTCGTGTTCATGATCTGTGTGTGGTGTGGCATAGTACTGTATCATACTACAGCTAGCTTTAGGATGTCAGTTCAGGTCAGGTCAGGTCAGGTCAGGTTTGTCAGGAGGGGGGGGGGGTATTGCTCCTTTAACAGGCTCTGTCTCGCAACCGCAGCTTTCTCAGTCTGGTCTGGGTGACTATTATCACAGCCCAGGTCTTATTGTACTCGTACTCGAGTATGTATGATATACTAGCTACGGGTAGTACTTTATCCCATCCAAAAAGGGAAAAGAAAAGAAAAAAAAAAAAGATCTATATTTAACTCGGGAATTCGAAACCAGAGGAAAAAAGCATAGACCACATAATAAAGGAAATCAGCGGGAGACTTCCGGAAGTTCCGGTTTGTTTGTGTGGGCGACTTTTTTTCTTTTTTTTCTTTTTTTCTTTTTATGATGGAAGAAGTTTGGGATAAATTATTTCCCGGGGAACCACTCACTCCTTCCATCACTTTTTTATTATTATTTTGTTCGTTCCTGTATGGGATAAAGTTGGTTATCCACAGTACCGTGGAGTAGAGTACAGTACTTGTACTATATCGCAGACTGCTGTCCTCCTACGAGTACTTCCTCCTGTATAATTTTTTTCATTATATTTTTATTATTTTCGCATCCTGTAAGTTACAGTATGATAACTCGTAGAAGTGAACCAGAGGGTTGGCCTGCTGAACCCATCATTTCATTTTTTTTTTTTTTTTTTCCGCCCCCATTCCCACAGAGAGGAAATTTTGAACCATCACAACTTGCACTTACGATAACGAAAGACCAATAATCAACCAGATAGATTATTTTATTTATTTCAAGAAGCGGGAGAGGGGTTTTTTTTAAAAAAACATTTCATTCCCCCCCCACACACCGTGAGTAATTGTCATTCCCAACATTTCACATTTCGCGGTACGGATTTTCCCGCCAATTAGCACTTTTTTTGCCTTCAGAAAAGAGCACTACCATAATATTCTCTTTTTTCCTCCTTGAGGGAATTATAACCCCAAGCCTCGTGAGGAGTAAAAAGTACCCTACCCCACCCTACCGTGCAAGTAAGGTAGGAATACTCGTACCGTGCTCTTACAGAGTTGGTCTTCCCCACCTATTCACTAATCCAACCAACCCCATCAATGACTACTTGTACAATCTATTATAGGAAAACTATCTTGCTAGCCTATGACATAAATACTCGTACTGTAATGTGCTCCCTTCCGGATTATACCGGCGAGTTGAGCAAGGGTTTGGCAATGACCAGCGCTGTGCTGTATGATAGGTACTGTACAGTACTGTACTCGTGGACAATGTACGAGTACGGTACAGTACAAGTATGGTGCTAGAGTAGAGAGGGCTTTGTGGACAAGTCATTCACAACCAACTCGATCGAGCAGGTATCAGCGTTGGTGCGGTGGCGGGGTTCATCTTCGGTGCGGTATGATGATACGGGATAGTGGTGATAGCGGTGCTCCTTCTGGCGCTGGGAGAATAGATTCGTCTGTTGGTTGGTTGGGTTGGTTAGTGGCCTTTCTCCCATCCCTTCTCCCTCCTCCTCCTGCCAAACGGGAACTTTTTTTTTGAATTCAGTGCAATCACAACTTCTCACTCAACAATACACCGGATCACCACCCCCCCCCCCCCCCTACCAAACTTGCCACGTCCCCGGAATCAATGGGCCCTTGGACATCCCGGTTGGGGAATCCCCATTGTGCGTAGTGATCGATGTCAGCGGGAAGAGAAGGGAAGAGGAGAGAAAAAAAAGCCTCATTCAAATGGTATGTGCTCCATCTCATTCACCAGGTAGCTAGCAATAGCTAGCTATCTCCCTTGACCAAGACCACACTTCCTCAGCGAACATTCCCCCGGCAGAGAGATTCTCGATAGCGACTGAACAAACAAACCCCGTCGTCAAATCGCGATTGTGTCCCCCGTCAACGGAACAAAAAAAACGTAGCCCGCCATCTGAGGGAAGTGATGGATTAATCCGCAATCTGGACTGCAGCGTCACTAATACAATCTCCTGACGGGATAGTATTTCCCCGCATACATAGCATATTCCTGGAATATGTGTATCCTCCTCCTCCTTCGGAGACTTTAGGCTGTATAATTATATACATCTCGCCGACATCCGCTTTTCATCTCTCTCTCTCTCTCTCGGGGGATATGTGCGACACCGAGTGGTCGAATGGGTCAACGGAAATTCAAAATCTTTTATTGACCGCTGGGATATCCCTCCACTGGTGAGGAGGCCTGACCGAGCTTTACGTGACTAGATGGCTGGCCGGACTGCCCATGTCTGTAGACTTTCTACTAGTTTGTAGATACCCAGAGTGGTGCTGACAGGAATGCATGGCGTCGCAGATAGTCTTTCGCCCTACAGTGTAATAATAGTAAACATTTCGTCAACGGTAGAGGGCGCTTGTGCATGGCGCATTGGTATACGCATTGGTATATTACCCTACTTGTAAAGATATCTATCTACAAAAGCGCATAGATGTTAGCAAATGTTTGACAATAAGATAACAGACGTTGCAATCTACCTGCTTTAAAGCCCGGGATACACAAGGAGAAGCTATAAAAAAATAAAAAATAAAAAATCACGATTGGTTTAAAGAATTGCGGTGGGGATTCTAGGGCAGTTTGGTACAATTTAGAAATAGATAAATTACAGGTACAGTACATTCACCAATACTAGTTCATCATCGAGTAACTTCCCCCACCACCGCCTTTTGTTCTCCATCTTGACGATTCTGTAATGCCAAATTGTTTCTCCTTTTTCTTCTCTGAACTTGGTCAACTTGTCGGATACAACTGTCCAGGAGGAAATATACATGCGCTGTACTGTACAGTGCACCTAGGACTAGTTTTCCCCATCCTCCCAATCCAACTCGAAAACTCCACGAATCTAGTCTTCATCCTTAACATCGATTCCCTCTTATGGCAGTATGGGCTCGCCAGGCTCATACTACAAACTAGCTTCCCTCTCCATTTTAGTGATCCATCTCGCAAGCACAGCGGCAAAGTAAAGCCAACAGGCAGCATTACCAACCTCATCCTTCGCACAATCTGCCGTATGCTCCTTCATCCCGACGCAAAGCTCACTGCTGGTATAGAAATAGAAGAGATGATTTACGACAGCACCGAATTTTCCATGTTGAATCCGCGAGGGGAATTCCACCGGCTCTCGCTGAAACGACAGGCCATGCGTGATCGGATCCTTCACGTAAGGACAACTGTGCCGCCGGCTTAGTCGTACTTTTCATCGCACCCAACACTATATTATATAATAAACGTTAGGTTCGCATTTCATAAATTATCATCCCTGTGGAAGCTTACTTTGGTCGCTTGGCCAGACCCTCACGACCACATTTTGCGGTCGCGGATTATCTCGGCTGCGAAAGAGATTCCATCGTTTTGGTAAAAACACTATCAACGCGTCTGGACCATTAATGGCCGTGCTCACGACTAAAATGCGTCAATGCGAGATTATTCAAATAGACGTTCAGAATGAGAGAGAGTTCAACGTACATCAATGGCTACGGGGGAAGCCTTTCGTGAACATCACTGATTATGCGGGCACAGCATTTTGCGGTGAGATTCAATGACGTCCTGGATGCCTTTGCTGGGATCGAATCCCGTAACTTGAGTGTTATACCCTCTTGCAGGAGCTGGTCCCTGGGAGGCACCAATGGAGTCAGCAATTTCATTGGGAAGAAGCAAAAGTCGTTTGCAAGTTCAACTTACATCCCCTGTTCGTTGCATGAATTCCGTAGATTGTGATGATAAAATCTTAAATCCCGTTCGTGCCAGGGTTTATTAGGCCCATCAAGACTATATTTATTAGCCTTGGAAATTGGGTCGGAGGCGAAGGAGGCATACCAGTTTGTGCAAGTAGGCACCAACCCGACTATCGCCAATGGAGCGTCGCGCGGAACAAACTTGCCCACCGGGCAGCGGATAGAGATATCCGCTTACTTCACCACCGCCATACCTGCTCTTGTGGATCCCTAGGCCTTCCTACAATGCCTCTGCGGACTCCGATACGAGAACGGCAAGTGAGTTCGATCTCTGGGAGAGCCTTTCTGATTAATGGAATCAGTGAAGGTATTTGGGGGTCATTGATGATAACGACGTCTGCTCCATGTGGGGCAAGAGGGCCACCGGGCGAGAGCCAATAGCGCTTAACAGCTTAGCATTTGTCGCGATTCATTCATTGAGCAAGGCCTGCTTCTCCTCGTCAATTATTGCTTCAGGATCCGCCACTCCTTGGAGGATGTTTGTGGTTTGTCTTTGGAATTCTGAAAGCCTTCAGATTGGGCTTGGGAATTACCTGTCACATATCAGTAAATATATATTATGCGCTGTAGATGAGATGAAAACAAACCAACACATCTCAACCCCTCAATTCAGAGCAGCACCCAATCAAAACATGCCTCAACGCTATCCTGGGGTATTGCTGATAAAAAGGGTATTACAAGTACAGTTGGTGGACACGGAGAGTCCCATTCGGTCTGCCCATCTTTATATCCCCTTAACTCATATGCATACTTGAGAACAGTATTCCAAGCACAATTGTGTACCGTATCCTTGTACTCTCTCAAGTCCTCAACCAACTTGGTGGCCCTGGTAGCCCCTTGTGCGTCTCGCATCACCTGGTTTCTGAAAGCAATGGCAAGAGCCAGGTTGTGTTTAGGACCAAAGTACAAAACACACTTTCGTGCTGCAGAGTCCGCCTGCTCGTCAACGTTGATAGGAATTGTCCCAGAATCTTCGAATGCACCGAAGGCGGTCGTCTGAACTTTCAGAGCCACGCAAACATCCAATTTCCTGCAGAGTTACGCAAAAATTCCCGGGCAAGCCTCCTCAAGACCAGGGTAACCCCATCACCCACAAATTTAGCTTGGCCTTCTATAGGGTAGCCACCTGTCGTCTTAATAGCATCTGCCTTAATGAGATCTCACAGATTCCCACCATCTCTAACAACGAGTCGGCCAATGCACAGTAACCAATGGAGTGTGGGCGGCATCGTGAATTGAGATGCCAGTTCTGACAGTCTTACCATCACATCAACCCTGGTGGCTGCCGCCCCAAATCTGGAGCGGCTGCATTGTCAAGTTAGCAAACAATTTACAGAGTGTAATAATTGGAGATAAAAAAACAATTTAAAGAGGAAAGGGAAAAGGAAAAGGGGGGAACAAAAGGAAACAAGCTTACAACAAGCGGAATGCCATCCCAGCTTATCTCTTCAGTTGACAAACCACTAGACCTTCTCTCCTGAGAAGGAACAGTGTCGAAGGCATGTGTCTGAGCACAAAAAGTCACTGAATCAAGCATACTTGATGATTCCGAAGAGAAAAGAGAATGTTTGATGAAGGGGTAGATGAGTTAAAAGTAAATTTAACCCAGGAAAGGAGGGGGGAGAAAGGGGTGCCAAGAGCGCCTAGCCTTGTTACCTGCGGGGGTGTTCTTGGGATGAAGGATGTTTGGCGGGGAAGGAAAAGGAGAGGAAAAAAGAGGGAGAGAAGAGCCCTTTTTATACCCTTTAGAAGGGGAGGCTATCAAAGCGGAACCGCGAAAGTATCATAGGTATGCCAACCCAGCTCACTCGCCCCCGTTGTTTGCCCATTTTTTCTAGAATAGAATCTGATGGACGGGTTATAGGTGAAGAGCTAGTTACGAAATATCACTCACTTATTGCTCTCATTCCCCTGTTGTGAGAATATTGAATGGAACGAAGATATGGCGAAGTGAATGATTTGCTTAAGAGACTCAAAGGCTTATCTATCTCAACAGGAAGAGCAAAAGGCCTTGACTATCTACTGCTGAGAGCGAGACACAAAAGGTCGAGTGAACAGTAACAAGAGGAAAGAAAAAAAAGGAGAAAGAAGTAAGGGGGTATTAATAGGGGTAGACCAGTGATTGAGTTTGATGCAAAGGAAAAAGTCTATCCTAGCGTGATACCATAGTAGTATCAGAAGTATGTTTCAACATCCCCCACCGACCTACATCTTCCCCTTCCTCCCTCGCCATCACCCGCAGCCACACCACCGCCCACCGCTCCACCCTTCAGGACCCGCCACCGGAGCAAAAGACTGTCTTTTGCGAGAGGACGTCTGGTCTCGCCTATGTCTCTTGATATAACGTACCTTTGAGTTCTATAGTCCTTGCTCAAACCCAGCAACAACTAACCTGCCTACAGGCCAGGCATAACTGGTCTGTCTGTTAGCTGCCTTGTTCACCCCGGCCTTTCATTATCAATTCTTAGGACGAAGCTGTGTTCCCAACAGCCAGTCCGTCCGTCTTGGTGGTAGGATAGGACAGGTTATAGATCATAGCCCGTCTTTTTCCGATACCCAGACAGACTATACCCCCGGGTTACCAGCATGGCGCGGGAAACTCCGACAATTGGTCACCGTCCTCCACCGCCCTTTACATCACCTTACTAAAATATGCCTCCTACTGGGGAACACCCCTTTATTTCATCACTCGGAATGTGTACTCCCATTGCAAATCCACTAGGCCTGGGCTTCCCCCACTTTCCTCCTCTCGATAAATACCTTCCTTACCTTCCTATAGAGTTTGGGACATGGTTGCTACAGCAACAATCCCCCGTCCGATTGTGGAAATGCTTCTAAAGTTGCCATTATTTGAGGCTGCAGGCGCGGTCCGAGCAACCTTTCCGGAGCAGACAGCATACCGTAAAAATTCGAATAATTGGACCATGTACCGGACGGTTAAATTAAGGTATGTATTGTCAAGGGATCCACATGAAAATCACACATATCAGTCTCACTAACTCTTGGCATTTACTCATAGCAAAAGTCTGCCTCCTCATCAGCTGCCACAGTGATGAGAGTTTCCTCATCACCTGAACTATTTACATTATCTTCTAAGCCATCAATACCCCCCCTCTCCCAATCCTTTAATTGCCCAACTAGGAGGTCAGTGGCTAACCCTTTGATAGATATCTCCTGGTCCTCACTTCCATTGATTGGAAGTGAGAGACCTCCAATGCGAAAAGAGCGACGGATAACTTCCACTCTTTCACTTGAGAAGAGGGACCATGCCTCTCCTACAGCCTATGTCAGGGCAATACAGCGACGGCCAATCATGCTTCCAGTAAGCCTCCCCCCCTCCTCCAATATTCGCTCCTCCTCACCTTCTATAATCCCCAGCCACTCATTTATTGTATCCTAAAATAGGATAAATTTTTAGATAAGTAACCCCTCTCTTCTATTATGGGATTTGGCTAACCTTTAATATGTCCTTAAAGGGACAGTTTATAGATACGTCAAAGGGCTGCACTAATCCAGTACAGCCCCCTGGTATTACACTCGGTGTAATATCATGTACTTGGAAGGTATCAAGTACTTCCTCTGTCTTATGACCAGAAAAAAGGTCAATTGCCAGAAGGATAGGCTGACCATCAAGCACAGGCACAAGTTGCTCGTCCAGCCACTCGAGCATGTTACTCAAGTTGGCATAGGCGGTTGGGTTAAATTTGACAATAACCCGATCATCATATTGCTCTCTCTCTGCCTGGATAGTGGGCCCACACCCTGGCCCCAGAAGAAAAGCAGTGGCTTTACCTGTGGGATACTGTAACCGGTATGGGTACTTGGTTATTGGTTTTGTTTTGTTTTAAGTATCGCTTTGATACTTGTTTTGTTTTAAGTATCGCTTTGATACTTGTTTTGTTTTAAGTATCGCTTTGATACTTGGTTTGTTTTAAGTATCGTTTGATACTTGGTTTTGTTTTATGTTTTGTTTTAAGTATCACTTTGATACTTGGTTTGTTTTAAGTATCGTTTGATACTTGGTTTTGTTTTATGTTTTGTTTTAAGTATCGCTTTGATATTTAAAGAGTTTTACCAAAGTGTATCGATTGATACCTTTGATTAGTTTCGTTCATGCTAGACATGAACAGATTTGTGTATTTAAAGACCGCCTGTTTCTACGATGGAAAAGGCAGACTTCGACAGACAGTATTTCAATATACTTGGTTGAACGGTTACTATATTGTTCCCCAGTACACCCTCGAAGCCTCCTTTAGTTTCCCAGCTCTCGCCTCCTCTCTGGAAGAGCAGGCCACCTGCCAACTATCGTATCTATTACCGACAACGTGATTAGCACCTTGCGAACACGTTACATTTTTTTAACCTCAGCAAGTGGTTAAGAACCTGTCCCCGGATTTAGGCCTGATCAACCTATCGATATCCACCTCAGAACGCTAGTGGAGAGAAGCGGCAGAATTCCAGTACATTCGGCTTCATCTCAAACCCAAGATAGAGTCTTTGACGACCAAGAGTGGGAAGCAAATCCCACGGCAAGACCTTACAAGGAAGAAACAACCCCGGCGCTCTGCTAAAGAGTCCGGCGATCCTGCAAACACGGAAGATACACAACCTCCAGGAGAATTCCCTTCGAAGCCTTCCTTTGAACCTCCAATCGACCCCGAATCTAGTAGCGAATCAGATATAGCTAGCACAGGAGGAGGGCCTTCTGGAGGAGGGAAATCTCGGGCAAGGCCTGAAGAAGAGGAGGTACCCGCAGCATTTGAACCCCCTAAGTTTAAACTTCACCTCCCAGTGAAGTTCACAGGGGAAGGGAAAGACCTCAAACCTGAAGCCTTTGAACGATGGGCCACAGAACTCTCACACTTCCTACTCTTACAAGGAAAAGATGTGGAAGACCCTACAACCGGACTTATCATTGGATCATTCTGTGAAGGAAAGGCAACCGACGTATACCACCAATGCTATAAGGCCTTCGGCGGGAATGTAAGATTAAGAGGATCTACAGTTCTCGATTACTTGAAAGGACGATTCCAATCCTCTATAACCAACGACCTCCTATACAACAAATTCAACCAGCTCCAGCAAGGTAATGGAACACATGTCAAGCGAATCACCGATGTGGCTACGGACCTAATAATGTATAAGGACCGAATGGAGAGAGGAAGTATCTCCAAATACATCCTGAAGTGACGATTCTACGACGCTATGCACCCTACCCTCCGGCGAGAAGTAGAACCACTCGAGGAAGACGGCGATGATATTGCAGTAATAATTGCTAGAGCAGAACGAAAAGACGCCATTCTCCATGAGACCAAGGCCTACAAAACACAGACATCCTCTAATAGGAACAGCCAGCCACGACACAAAGCCTCCAGCAACTCTGAAGACGATACCCCACGAGTTTTCAAGAAGAAAGCAAAATCCTCCAAAGAATCGAGACGACAAAAGGGAGAATGCTTTAAATGTGGAAAAACAGGGCACATGGCAAAGAACTGCCCTACGAAGAAAGGAAAAGGAAAGGCTATTAAGAAAGAGGCATCGGCCAACAATATTGAAAGCGATTACGCTCCATCCAGTGAATATGAAGAGATCCACATTGGATACATCGATGTGGAATGCAACAGTGTTCGACCTCCGGCTACATTCAAAACATATACTGCTCTAGAAGGCACTATCCTGATCAATGGCAAAAAGGCTCGAGTCCTATTCGACACTGGTGCGATCAGGAGAGATATGATCAGAAATGCCTTTGTCTCTGTCCATGGAATCCCTACCCGAGACTTTAACCAACCCATACCAGTCAATATGGCAGTAAAAGGATCACGATCCACAAGCCATAAAACCTGTAGTGCGACCATTCGACTTGGTTCTGCAGTCCTACCCCCCCAGGAAATGCTGGTTGGAAATTTAGCCAAATATGATGCCCTAATAGGCATGCCATTCCTGAACCGCCACAAAGCTATAATCAGGTGTGGGGAATCAACTATCGATTTCCCAGATCAGAAGGTCAGAGTCTCATGCAAACCAACAAGCGGAGAATACCGAGCTGCAGTCTGTGAAACAACTGCCCTTCGACTATTGGATGAATACTCTGATGTTTTCCCTGATCAAATACCCGAAGAACTACCGCCTATGAGAGAGGTGAATCACCACATCCGCCTCTGAGACCCCTCTAATCTAAAAAACCAACCCACCTACTCTATTCCTGACGCATACAAAGGCCCACTTTGTGATTGGATCAACCAACAACAAAGAAGAGGAGTCATCTACCGGGCAGAAGCCCCAGGTGCCGCTCCTATATTCGTTCAGCCCAAAGCAGATGGCAAAAGAATCCGCCCCTTGGTTGATCTCAAACTACGGAATGAAAACACGGTTATGGACAGCTCCGCTATCCCAAACCAAACCCAGATCCTAAATGCAGTTGGACGGGCTAGGTTCCGAAGTAAGATTGACCTAAGCGATGCCTATTTCCAAACAAGGCTAGACCCAGAAAGCGAACGCTACAACAGTTTCAAAACGCCCTTCGGAAGTTTCATTAGCCGAGTTATGCTACAAGGTGATATGAATGCGCCCGCTACCTTTATGCGAAGTATGGAAAACCTCCTAAGCGAATACCTCCACCATTTTGTTTTTGGGTTTACATTGATGATATTCTCATTTTCTCGAACACCGAAAGAGAACATGCCTACCATATAGGATTAGTTTGTACCAAACTAAGGGAAGCTAAATTTTACGCTAGCAGAAACAAATCAATCCTGTTTGCCGACAAACTCGATATTCTAGGACATGTTATAGATGATGAAGGAATACATGCAGCCCCAGGAAAAATAGCTTGTTTAACGGAATGGTCAACACCTCGGAATCAAAAAGAACTCATGCGATTCCTAGGACTAGTCAACTATATTTCCCAGTTTCTCCCACACCATGCCACTGTGACAGCGCCGCTCACAGACCTCACCGGCAATGCAGAATTTGTCTGGACCCACACTCATGACCAAGCTTTTACCAACATCAAAGAACTGATTAAAAACGCCAATGTTATCCAACCTATCAACTATAGTAAACCAGAACCGATATGGTTGATTACTGATGCATCGAATGTTGGAGTAGGAGCATGGGTTGGGCAAGGGGCCTCCCATGAAATGGCAAGGCCGGCGGCATTACACAGCAGGAAGTTCACTAACTCACAGATGAACTATGGAATAACAGACAAGGAAGCCCTTGCTGTGATTGATGCTCTCGCCGCTTTCAACCACATCCTGATGGGCAATACCTTCACTATTGTTACCGACCATCAACCTCTCACTAATCTTAAAACAGAAAGGATACCGGGAAGAAGAAGAACAAGATGGATAGGCGAGATCAGCAAATACGATGCAAAAATCATATATACCCTTGGAAGAACGAACTATTTAGCTGATGCTCTCTCCCGCCTATATGAGAACCAAGACCTCGCAAACCCTCCCCTTGTTCACGACCATACAAGACAAAGCGAGGACATCCCGGACGACACCTCCTATGAACAAGAACCATCAATGGCTACCGCCAGCTCTGCCGCTCCCTCCAATCCTTTCTCTTACACCATGTACAGTGCTGCCGGAACAGAACGAGGAAAGGACATTGATGAAGAATGGAAAGACAATTGCACGCTCCGCAGCATACCTCCTCACGAACTTGAACAAAGCAGACTCCACTGGTCCCACTGTTATCATGACACCTGCCCCTTTCACCAGACTGAGATCAAGTTCGGCAACAGATACCAGCGACCATACTATATGCCTGCTGACGATTCCAGAGACACCAGCTTCGACACCATAGAAGGAGCGGAAGACATGATCAATGAAGATGAATCGACCCAACCTACTCATACCCTCAACCCTGTTCCAACACGATACCAAGGTCTCGAAGAACTCGAACAAGCAGCAGCCTACGTGGATACAATATCCTATTTACACCCCCCACAGTCAGCCCCGCCATCCTCTCCTCCCATAATCGATTCACGACCACTACATAGTGGACCCTTACGAGTATACAACAATGAAACTATTGTCTCGGTCATACCCCCTACTATTCCCGAGCATCGGCGTCAACTCTACGAAACCTTTGAGGAAGAGGAAGCTCCTATCGAACCAACAAGAGGATCCCTAATCGAGGATGAACGAGATGTTAGATCAACCACAGAAGAATTAACCTCCTCTTTCCGAAGCCAAATGATAGCAGGATACCGCCGTGACCCGATTTACTTCAAAGCCATGGATAGCTCCAGGCATGGTGACCTCGCCCCCTACAACATATCAAATGGAATGGTCTATACCAGCACCCGTTATGGTGAACACTACTTATACATACCAAAAGGCCATATGTTCAATGGAATGACTATTAGAGAATATGTTATTACCGAAATCCACAACAAAGGACACCATAGTGCGGATCGCAACCTCCAATATGCCTCAGAATATGTTTACTGGCCTGAAATGCGAAAGGACTTCCGTGATTTTATCAGACAATGCGAACTCTGCCAGGCAAATAAGGAGCGAACACAACTTCCTGAAGGGAAAGCTCAGACCCTCCAACTACCATGTGAAATATTTGAATCATATGCCATCGATTTCGCAGGACTATTCAACAAGTCCGCCGGATATGACACCGTCTTGGTAGCTGTGGATCGATTCTCTGGATACACCTGGTTAATACAAATGAAAGTTACTGACTCCTCCAAAGACACCTGGAATAACCTACAGCGATACCTGTTTACCCCCCACGGGTACCTCTTATCTATTGTCAGTGATGCTGATCCCCGCTTTACCGCCAGATTCTGGAAGCAAACCTTGACCTCCCTCGGAATAAACCACATTATGGCTGCCCCAGGACACCATGAGACTAATGGCCAAGCAGAACGAAAAATCCGCGAGGTTAAGACCGGAATTAGGAATATGATCAATGAACGACAAAACAATTAGGAACCTGCCCTTGTTGAGCTCGCTGCATATATCAACGCCAGATTTTCAGATACCTTGGGGATGTCACCATACAAGGCAGTCTTTGGCCGTCAATACCCCCTCCTACCTACAACACTATTTAAGAACTCCTCAGTCCCTGCCTCTGACGACCATCTAAACCGCCACCAAGCAATTCGGAACGATGCCTTCCAAGCTGTTAAGGCTGCCCGATTCCGAAGCACCACTACTGCCCAGAAATGACGACGCAAACATATCCCCATCTCACCAGGAGACATGCTCATGGTACACGGTAACATGTTCATTAC
This sequence comes from Tuber melanosporum, assembly GCF_000151645.1. Taxonomy (NCBI): domain Eukaryota; kingdom Fungi; phylum Ascomycota; class Pezizomycetes; order Pezizales; family Tuberaceae; genus Tuber; species Tuber melanosporum. The sequence continues at coordinate 382,488 of NW_003299087.1, read as the reverse complement.
CAATGTTGGACGCAGCAAGAAGCTGCAACCCCGATGGCGTGGACCCTTCAAAGTCATATCCTTTGACGAGCACACAGAGAACTACACTGTCCAGATGGATGGACACATGTACCGCCGCAATACTGCAGTCTTTCACGCCTCTGCTGTCAAACGGTTCCACCCAAATGACGACTCCAAGTTCCCCGGAAGAACCCACTCTCGACCCGCACCTATCATCATTGAAAAGAAAGATCAATGGGAAGTTGAAGAAATCCGAGACCACCGCCTTTGGCATGGAAACGATCAGTTCCTAGTCAAGTGGAAAGGATATCCGACGAGCGAAAACAGTTGGGAACCACTAGAGGGACTAGAGCACGCTATAGATATGGTGAACGAATGGTGGAAAGACAACATGCCAAACGAATCCCTCCCCCCAACAATCAATTATATCACCATGTGCTGGACACCTACAATGCCAGAAACTGAGCGATGGCACGCAGAACTCGAAGCTAGAGATGGATTTTGGGCACCACACTTTGAGTCGGAGTTTGAAAGCAGCGATGAGGAGAATCAAGCTATGGAGCAGGCCCTCGACAACCTTATCTAGTCACCAATCACCATCCGAATACCATAACGATGTCAAACTATGTGGAGCTCAATGTGAGGCAGCGACAACAGGTTGTTGGACTGTTGTTGAACCGCGATGCTATCCAACTTGAAGACTACTTCGAAATCCTCTGGATTGACTACTGTGCTGATTGTAATCATGCTTGGGTTGACGTACAGCACGAATCTGGTATTCGTGACTACTGTGATTTAGATTTCTTCGAGTCTAAGTGTTTCCTTAGAGTTTCCTCTTGCCCCTGGTGTGATACTTATGATGAGGAATTTCTTGCGGAAACTGAAGCCATGAGTTTCTCGGAATCCGCCTTTGATGATTATTAGGTTTTGTTTGTTTAAACAGTTGTTTTGTTTTGGGGAATGTAACCGGTATGGGTACTTGGTTATTGGTTTTGTTTTGTTTTAAGTATCGCTTTGATACTTGTTTTGTTTTAAGTATCGCTTTGATACTTGTTTTGTTTTAAGTATCGCTTTGATACTTGGTTTGTTTTAAGTATCGTTTGATACTTGGTTTTGTTTTATGTTTTGTTTTAAGTATCGCTTTGATACTTGGTTTGTTTTAAGTATCGTTTGATACTTGGTTTTGTTTTATGTTTTGTTTTAAGTATCACTTTGATACTTAAAGAGTTTTACCAAAGTGTATCGATTGATACCTTTGATTAGTTTCGTTCATGCTAGACATGAACAGATTTGTGTATTTAAAGACCGCCTGTTTCTACGATGGAAAAGGCAGACTTCGACAGACAGTATTTCAATATACTTGGTTGAATGGTTACTTCATTGTTCCCCAGTACACCCTCGAAGCCTCCTTTAGTTTCCCAGCTCTCGCCTCCTCTCTGGAAGAGCAAGCCACCTGCCAACTATCGTATCTATTACCGACAACATGATTAGCACCTTGCGAACACGTTACAGATACCATTTGCAAAAACGGTGAGTTGTATTGTACCTTGCCTTTTGTCCCACCCCAAATGGCTGTATTGCAACCAGATAGTCTTCTCGCCAATCTGATTGTAAGTTTTACCTTCTAGGTACTTGAAAGGGACAGGAGTTTAGTCCATATTACAGATGTTTTGTAATCTGTATCGACCTACTCGAGGCAAGATAGGTTCTCCTGCTACTATTTGGATATCCTGTGGTCGAAGTTGGGAGTTACGGCGATTGTATTGTACCCAGCTAACTATTGCACTAGCAAAATCAGTCGGGAGTTGACAGGCTTTGTTCGTAATATGTCAGAGGCTAATCTGATGCCAGGATAAATTTCCTCGAAACCAGCCATTGGAGAAAGTGAATCTCTGAGAAGTATCTGCCGTTGTAGGATAGTGTTTTTGGAAAAGCTCTCTGCTAACTCTCCGGAACCAGCTTCGTCGAACAGGACGCCCTAATGCCTGCCTCTCCCTGAACTTGTCAAAAAGTTCTCGCTCCATTTCTGGCCACTGACATGATCTTCCACCACCACTCATCTGCCGCTGGTCTCCCTTCATTTCCGTGAACTTCCCCTCCTCTTCCTCTGTTTTCCAGCGTGAAAGGTTTGTAGCTAGAATCCGAAACCTTCTTGCTACCTCGTTACAGCCCACTTCCCGTTCTTTTGTTGGCCCATAACTTATTCTGGCTCCAATCCAATACGAGAGAACACAAAGTTTAAAGCTGACTGTATAGGATTGATATGGGTTTTCTGCCTTTCTTGGTTTACTTTGCAGAATCTCACCAAGAGGCTTTCATTGTGGCCCCCCCCTTTTTTTTATTCTGGCATAAAATTGATCTGCTGGTAGAGGTGGAATATTTGTTTGAACCCATGCATGACCACAAGATTGGGATGGCATAGTGGTTTCCTTTTTTCAAAGTAAAAGAATAGTAGAAAAGATGGTCTGCTATCACAAGTATTGAGATTCTGTAAATATTTGATTTCTTATTTACATTTTATAAAAAGATGGCATCGCGTGAGGTTGAGAAATACGTCGCGTGTGGTCTAGTGTTTCTGATTTTTTAAAGTTCAAGACACTAATTTCTGCTTGAACGGGTTTTACACCTTATTTGAACTACCTAGCACATGGTCCAATTATTCGAGTTTTTACGGTATTCACAAATTCAGGCTTCCAGATTCCTGCTCAGTCAAGTCCTGCCGCTGGTCTGGAACAGGTAAAGGCAGAGTTAAAATCACGGGGCATCACTCGTGCCGTCCCCGGCCGTTTCCTACCGCCACCTGTGGCCTTACAACCACTCTGTAAGGCCTGCTGTCTGAGCAAATGGCGGTAGCCCCGAGATATCACTGCCCCTAACAGACCGCTGAACCCTCGGCAGTCCCCCTGAACGTTTGGAGACATCGGGATGAAGAGCGCTTGGAGACCATGTGGTGGGGAAAAGTCCATAGATAAAGCTTTAGGGAGTAAGAGATCCTAGTAATACTCGAGTGGTGTAAGAAGACAACTTGACAATCCAATAAATACAATTATGAATGTGCATTTTCAAATTATATTGAACGATAAGAAGCCATTAGAACGTGTGACTGGTATTGCATTAATTTATTGTTGCATCGTTTTCGTATGGTCAGGGTATTCTTACTATGACGCGCGATGTTGCTTAACCTTGCGGCAGGAATGTATACGTTGTGGGCTATCTATACACTCCTGCGCACCGATTGCTTCCTTTGTGTTTGCTTCCTTAAGTAGTGACTCGCTTCCTCTCCTCTAATCCCCTCTAATCCCCTCTTTTTCTCCCTTTTCCTTCGGAGGTCGTTTGCCAGCTTATGATAATAACAGCTCTTCTCTTGTTTGTTTCCACAAACGAAGTTTCCCAGCACCTCCACTACTCTCAATGCTTTCTTTATACTTATCGGAACTTGAATGCAGTTGATTTCCATCCGTTTATCACAAGCTTGAGCCACTCGCAAATACCCTCGGATATGGGATCTCACGATAAATTTATATAATATATATATCTCGGTATCTCTCAATACATCCCAGCAACTAAGGACTTCGGTAAACACCTATGGGTATATAAAGGCATTTACTACCCATTGGCGAGATATATACCGACCATACGGGATATGTTGACGGACTGCTGGTACTGTACATCCAACCTCGAGGCTATGAAAATGCTCGACCTACGACCCCCAGGTCAGCCTCACTTTGACCTGGCCCGGCCGCATATCCGAAGGGTATCCACAGGCCGACTTTGCCACCTACGAATACTGAAGTGGGCAGCAATGGTACCTGGCCGAGAGGATATCCACTTTACAGAGCGAATATCTTAATAACTGGATGGAACACATTGAAATTTCAACAATTAATCAGCGCCCAAAACTTGCATACAGAAAATCTGTACAGAAAGCGCCAAAATAGGAGTTCAAACTAACTTGAGGAATTTGGTAAAGTGAGAGTCAAAAGTCACGCATGCAGCTGGGATTGTGGGTAAGGTCATCATCAGTTGAGTCTCACGGTGAGAAACAATCAAGGGATCATAAGACCGAAAAGGTATCATAACGGTTCTTTCTTATCAGGAGGTTCCAACTCGGTGGATGCAATCCATGTAAACTACATCAATAATTTTTCATATCCATCACGACAGTCTCGCAATAAGCACACAAACGGCCAGCCACCATACCGATATTTGCGAGCAAGCCACCTCGCTGCAACATTGGTCGCAGAAAAGAGACAAAATACCAGGTGCCCAGACTATTGCGAGGCAACGGTGAAGGTCTAACGTAAAGAACCGGGAAGCGGGACAACACAACCATATTTCAAAAGTAGCCATAACTCCACCAGTCCCCAACCAAATTGAACAAAATAAAATGGAATCAATGCACAAATGGTATGGGAAGGTATCTTTGAATTAAAATTGATTAAATAAAAAACAATGCTAAAGAAAACTCATGAAAAGGTGAAAAAAGGTCAATTAGAGGCAAGTTGAGAAAAGGCAAAAAGCAAAGGCTTTGCATCACATAAAACCATGTAGAATGGGCTACTGTATAGTGTTATATTGGTATGAATAGTACAGGAGATGATATTTGGAGTTTGTAATAGTGAGACAATAGAGTAGGTAAGTTATGTACAATTTTTCCTATTACCATTGAAATATATTACCACAAGCTGAATGCTAGTTTTAGTAGATAGATGATCTATCAATATAGATTATATAGCTACCATATTTCGGAATTTGACTTAGTTTTTTACTCTTTACATATTATTTCTAATCTTTTTATAACACTTTACTACATTTTTAAAAACAATTCTTAGTGTAATACTCAATGTACTTTGCAGAATTAATTATTATCAGAAGGTACACCTTTCTCCTATAATACTAATAATAGTCTTACTATGATAGGAAGAAGTTCTAGGATCAAACTTTACAAAGTAGTTTCTGATATTGAATGCTTTCAATCTACTTGATAGACTAGAGTTGAAATTGTGAGAAAAGTCAATTATATTAGCAGTGGAAAAGCTATATCTGTTCTCCAAAATTTAGATTAACTTTATCCAATTTCTGCTGATGTTATTACCTGAACAGAGATGCTTTGTATGTGGGAAATGTAAGAAAATCATAATCAGAATAAGAGTATACAAAAAGCTAGTCTAATGCTCACCAGCAGCGGAAAATAACCTAAACCATATAAATACAACACTCAGAAGAATGCAGGCCTTATAGTACTTTTACTTTACTAGTTTTTAGTCTTATATTATTCTTTGTTCTTTCAAGAATTCTTACAATTACAAGTAATTATAGTACTGTCAAATTATCTACTACCTTCTCTACCACATCATCTCACTAGCTCTATCAACTGCAAGTATTGCCCCCCATTGATATTTCAAATAGTAGAAGGTTACTTAATGTCTCTTTCTACATGGTTTTATGTGATCCAAATTCTTTGTTTTTTGTCTTTTCTTACTTTGCCTCTAATTGACCTTTTTTCACCTTTTTATGAGTTTTCTTTAGCATTGTTTTTTTTTTTATTAATCTTAATTCACAGGTACCTCCCCATACCCTTTGTATATTTATTCCTTTTTATTTTATCTAATTTGGTTGAGAACTGGTGGAGTTATGGCTACTTTTTGAAATTTGGTTGTGTTGTCCCACTTCCCGGTGATGTCCCGCTTCCCGGTTCTTTATGATACGTTAGATGAAGAAACCTCAAATTAGTTCCTCCACTTGAACGATAGTCTACCCTTCGACACGCTCCACAATACCAATGAGATCCTTCCAAACTTTGGTTTCTCTTCCTGGAGTATCATAAGAAATGCCACCCCTTCGCCCGTATGTCGAATTCCACGGAATTCCAGCTCGAAAGATAGAGGAATACTTTGGCTTGGAAGAGTGTGGCTGAGGTCTTCCGATGGCTGGCCCAGCCAATAAACCGTTTCTGGCGTCGAGGATACGCGGGACTTTGTCAAGTCGGAGGTGTTATTATTATCCATCAGATGGAAGGCGGTCTCGATGGTATAATAGCTCTGCCGGTTCAAACGGAGGGGCTCCCACTACGAGTATCATACGGTACTCGAGCACACAACAGTAGTAAGCATCTCTAGCGGCCCTCCCTGTTAACACAAACGACCAGTCCGGAACCTGTCCGACTTCGGCCGACGGGCACACAAGCGCTATATCTCATAGCTACAGAAGTTTTAAGCCGATAGCAGTCACCATCTCGGTCCCGCATCACCGATCGTAAAAGGAAAAAAAAAAAAAGTGACCATGATAAATTCTCCATCTCCATCCCAGAATGCGTTAATTCCCGTCCAATTAGAGAGTATACTTCAAACCCCTCGGACACGTTTCCGATTGGCCGGCCAATCCAGAGGAAAAGGCAACCAACCAACTACTATAGTCTAGTCTAACCTTACTACCGGTAGCCCGGAATTAAGACATCCCGGGACGGAGATAGTGCACCCTCAACATTTTTCCAAGATATCATATCGATTAATAAATAACCAACGCACACAACTCAAGGCCACCGTATACAAGGTATCGAGTATTACACTTATCGCATGGGAAATGCAGCAAGCTAATTATGTGACCACGGCCTTCCGAATTGGTCCCTTTTTTCTTTATTTTTTTCTCCCTTCTGGATGGGTATGGTTCTCCTCTTTATCCTCTCTCGCTAAGGTGTGATAGGAGTAGGAATTGAATACCGTAGTATCATCCATAGTCCAGACCCGCCTTCGCCCGACGGAACCCTGCCTGCAGAAGAGAACCCCACCCGGTTGCGGCAGCGCTTACACCCGGGTATGAATATTCGGCTGAGCGTGCGGCACTGTATCATACTATCATACGTGCGTGTGTGTAACACCTCCCAACCGCAAGATTGGTTCGCACCCCCGCCTCCAAGCTCCGAAGCTCCTGCTTACCGTACAGTACATACGATACATGTTCTATCGTACCCGAGTGATAATTCATGTACTGTACCTACTTCATCCCCCTCCGCCGAGTTTTTTTCTTCTTTTTCCCCCAAAGTCCTATCATAACCAATTATTATTATTATTATCAATATTTATTATCATTATTAAATTCCGAATTTAAAATTTCCAACCACAACTCCTAACAACTTTTCGGCCTTAATTCTATATTCCTAACGCCTCGGAGAAAGAAGGTTTGGTGACGGAGAATACTGTACATCAAGCTTTTTTACTGGATAGAATTCCTAACTCCCTACCCCCCCCCCCCTTCAAATCTTTTTTATCATAATATTTTATGATATCATGCTTCTCTACCCCCCCTCACTTCGCCACCCGCCCCGTGCACGCCCACCACCATCCCGGGGAGGATATCGCGGCGATGGGGGAATCATAGTATAATATTTGCGGCGTGTCCGAGCATAAATTGTTTACATACAAGGGAGGCTCTCTCTGTCCAGCGCGTCACAATATAGATACTGTATGTATTTCCAAAATAAATATTTGTTGTATCCCCCCCCCCTATGTGTGGCAATTGTTAGGAAAGTGGGAATATTTTTGTTGTGCGCTGAACATTACCGCAAAATAGGGGCTTTTACCATAATAGCGTAAATAAGAACTATATGTACACACACTAGTAGTGATGGTGGCAATAATATAAACTTCCAACCTTTCATCAAGATTAATTTAAGCTGTGCCGTAGTGTATATGTTGTTCTATGAATAGGATGAACCTTCCCGAACTCCAAATGCCGTGAATGGGTGAAGTGATGAGATGACACGAAACAAAGGAAAGAAGGGGTTAAAATGCCAGCTAGATAGCTAGACAGCCTCCTTCTCCAGAGCCAACCCCTTGAAGGACGGAGCCCTCGACGCGGCTCCCGAAGCTGAGCGTGCTTGCTCCTCCTCATGTTGGATCCTCTTTCGCTCCAGCAGGAATTGACAAAACCTTGACCCAGCGCGGATTTTCCCCCCTGTTCCAGCAGTGATTAGCCCGCTATATCCACGATAAGCTAGATAAATGAGGGGGGGCTGACCATATCGAATAAACAAAATCGGAATAAACGACATCCCCAACGCCGCGAACGCCAAAAGGCTCGACGCCCAGGGGATCGTCAAGCGGTCATACATAGTCTTACCAAACAGCGGGAATGCCGCGCCGAGAAATGACCGACACATACTCGCTGCGGCCAGAGCGCTCGCAGCATAGATCTCGTAGGCGTCGGTAAGGTAATTCATAAAGGCGAGGAAAACAAGGGAAAAGCCGAACCCAAAAGGGATGCCTGAGAGAGCAGGGATGGCGTAATGAACGTCTTCGCGCGCAGTCCAGGCTTGCCAGAAGAGGCTCGTACAGTACGCCAGGCCGCCAATGAGGGCGATGGGAAGTCGGCAGAATTCGGGGGATAAGGGCACGTTGGGGTTTTGCTTTTGCCTGCGGTGACAGTAGGAGTCCCAAGCTATGCCCACCGCGCAGGCGAGGCCCGCCCCTACCGCTAGGGGGAGGAAGAAGAAACCAACGGTACCGGGCGTGAAGCCATATATGTCTTGGTAGATCATTGGGAAGGATTGGAAGGAGAGGTAGAATGTGCCGTAAAGGAGGCTTAGGAACATACTTGTGAAGAAAACGATGCTCTCTTGCCAGAACATGCGGAAAGGTCTGGTTATGGTGGTGGCAAGGATTCTCTTTAGATCGCGGTCATCGAGTTCAAGTGGCGCCACAGCGTGTATATCGCCTTCTGCGCGAATCCTCTCAGCGCGGCGGAGAAGGAGAATAGGAGCATAGGTTTCCGGGCAGAAGAGGACTAGGGGGATGAAGGATATGGCAGCTATGATGAAGCCGATCCAAAATGTCATCCGCCAGCCCAGCTGTGTCTCTGAAATGTAGCCGCCGATGAATGGCGCGAGAGTTGGCCCTACCATTGTGCAGGCACAGAACACAGCCATCACTATGTTTTCCCCGGGTCAGTACCATGCAGATAAAAATGTGGAAGAAAAAGGTGATGCACATCTCCCCCGCTTAACAGGGTCATCCCAAAGATCCGCCATTTGGGCACCAGCGACGCTCAACGGCGCACTCGCTCCAGTACCCGCCAAAAACCGAAACGCCAGCAGCGCACCAATATTTGGCGCAAGGGCACAACCAATACTCATAATAGAGTACCATAAAAATGCTACAATAGACACATGCCGCCGGCCATAGAATTCACTGACCGGCGCGAAGAATATGGGTCCGACAACGTAGCCAACCAAAAAGATGGAAATTGTCAAAGAACTGATTTCCTGGCTGGTAATATCTAAATCCTTCCTTATGTACGACATAGCACCGGCGGGGAGCGATGATGCAAATGTTGAGTTTGAAACCATCAGTATACCAATCAGGGAGACAACCCATTTCCTGCCCTAGTACTGTCAGTTCCGTAAATTGGCTATATTAGGGGATTTCAAGAAAATACACACATTTGACCAATTGTGCGGATTGTCAGGATCACCCTGCTCCCAATAAATAACATCTTTATCCCGTTCAACAACTCCCTCTACTCGCATAGCTTCGACTGGTAGAGGCTCTGAGTAATCCGTTGCCCCAGCGTCCTCACCATGGAATGTTCGTATGGAAACGGTTCTCTCGAGACTCTGGCCTGTCATTTTCCCGATTTAAGGATGCTTCGTCCATGGGAGGAGCAAATGGTTTCTCAATTTATGTGCGAAAGAGTTCTCGGTTAAGCGGCACCCGGGGCAGGTTTGCCACATTAGCTCCCTTTATTTCCATCGAAAGTCTGTCCCTTTCCCATTAATGCCGTCGAACCCACCTTCCTAACGTTGAATGTTTAAGGCCTAGAGTAAACCAGTCATGGCGGAGGTATGACAAAGTTTTTCCGCGCCTACCATATCCCTAGGATCCTCTTTGGGTTACCCAAAAACAAGCCCATCATAATACTGCATTTCGTTGAAAAAGACACCTAGCAATAGCCCTTTTTTCTTCCCAATTATGACGGAGGGGGGGGGAAGGGAAAGAAAAAAACGAAGCGGGGCTTAATATGATATACTCGAGTAGTTATTTCCAACTTCAACACCACCTTTCTCATGCACAGGTACGGTTCGTGCCCTACAGATGAGGCGCCAAAGAGGGATGCAGCGGGGGGGCTCCTTGGCATCAAATCCTCAGGAAAAAAGACCCGTCTATGCTCAAATCCCGATCAAATCCCGATCAAATCCCGATCACATCCAAGTTGTTTTGCATTTTTTTTAAAAAAAAATTTATCATATATCCTAATTAAAAATTGCGAGTAAAAACAAGGTTATGATGGCTCAGGTTCCGTGATAAAGAAAACTCCGACACAAGCGGGAATTGAAGCCAGGCCTATCATACTTTTTCTCCTAAGGATTTAATGCCAAGGAGCCCCCCCGTTGTATCCCTTGAAGATTGTGCCGAAGTGTGGCTTTTTTAAACTCTTCTAGAATAAGCCCGGGAGCGAATACCCGAGCATTTTCCCCGTTGGAAATTAGCCCTATCAGAATCGAGTGGTCGGACCCGTATGATAACCTCTTGGCGAAGTCATCCGAGAGTCATCTCAACGTCCATTAGGACTGAGCGTAGGAAATCAAATTGAAAAATTGCCCCAATCCCAACCAAAAAAGTTGATTGAAGCTTTTCCAAGAACGCGTCAAGGATCCGACGCAAATTTTGTGAATTGAGGATAGGGGGCGGGGTATGGACAAATCCAGTACCGTACCGTACATCTCAATTCCTCGGGATTGAACGACTTTTTTGTGAACACAACTATTATTGCATGACACTATAATATCCAAGCGAAAGATCTGAATTTTGGGGCATGCAATAGCAGACGCGTTCACAATGTCGTTCAACCACGAGTAACTACCGGTAGTCTTAGCAACGATATAATAAGGGAAAAGAGGGGAAATCGAACGATGACCTCGAGTGCATATATGTGCCTGTGTTCCATAGAATGTTGCAGAGATGGCCTTTCAGTTATCGAATCCGGAGAGATATGATAGAGTGGGGAGGATTTGAGTCGGGGCTTCTGAAATCGGGGATCCAAGTGGAGGGGGGGGGGTTCTTTGTTCTCTTTGTGAGCAAAAATGCTGGCACCATAGTAGGAAATATTTATTGCTCAGAAGCGGGGAAATCGGCGTAGGCTATCAAAGATTCCAGCACAAGCAATAATCCTATGTTCTACTTTTTTTTATCGGCGCGTTCGAGTCAAACATGGTCCCATCTGGAGAACACTAATTAGAGATAGGTATGATACGACGTACTTGCAAATCTCCAAGATACCCAGATACCTTGGCGCTTTTGTAGGGCCTTGGCATAAAAATGTCCGGATAATTTTGAAATTCAAAAGTACCGGCACCAGTACCCGGTACTTTATGATTGGAAAAAATGGTTAATGCTACCATGCTTTCTCTCTCTCTCTCCCTCTTTTTTTATCCTATCCCCCGTTTCGGGAAAGGCGTCCATCATCCTCTTATGCAACCCCGCTTCTTTGAAACATTGCTGAATTCCGCTGGTCAAAAAGGCGAAACGTATCATAGTCCGTGCCTAGCTCGGGCCGAGGTAGTCCACCCCCATACTCTGCCAGCCTCTTACTCCACCCTCCAACTCCGTAGTAGCGAGAGCTTAATATGCTATGGAGCTCTGTCTGTGCCTAGGGTTGACACCATACCGGTATCATACCTCCAAGAATTGTAACCTCTTAGCAATAAAAAAGGCAGACAAACAGGGAACAAACCAAAAATTTAGTTGGTTTGGTAGCACATCGGCGCCACACACTCCGCACCAAGAAAAATGGGCGGAGTCATTCTGCACATTATCAATTGGCTTTACGGTATGCAAGAACTGTTCGAGAACCGGTATGTGAGAAAAGCCATAGTCTATTGGACAGCTGGCTCGCGCTTCGTTGCTCAGGGCATCTACCACCACCACGCTGTGCAACCGTGCTGGCGCGCAGGACGCAGGAGATTCCAGAAGTTGAACTGGGGATAAAGATGCCAATAACGGAATCCCGACCATTCCGTTCAGAAAGCTTTCCGCGATTCAACGCATGGATAGACGAGGCGGATCGTGGACTTGTGGTTGAGTGACGGTAAGTAAAGGGGGAGGCGAGTAGATGAGGGGATGGTGAAGGGGATGGTGAAGGAGATGGGGTGAGAGACAGGTGCACATGATATGGGGATGCCCTCGAGGAATTCGAGACTCGTTCATGTCAGGGGTACCGTAATGGGAGATGCCTTCGGGTGGGTAACGCAAGTTATGGCGGGGGTACTCGAGTAATACGCAAACGAGTGCTTTGTCATGTTTATCACGCACCCGACACCCCTTCGCTGGACACGTGATGGGTCTCAACAGACGCAGACAGCACAACACATCAAACCAAACCTCCAGACATAGGCGAAGCAACGGCATCAAGGGAACGGGATTGAGCCCTCCAAGTACCATAACTTAAGATCCCATACGAGTACCGGTAACTCACCGCCTCACCCGCCCCTTGGGGATAATTCATTCTGGAAGATATCCACATCAGGCTGGTGCGATCTACGGCAAGGGTACTCTGCATACCCGGAGCACTCGATGAAGAAATGGAAAAAGGCTCGCCGCAACGCCAATGCTGAGTTGTCAGCCGCGTGTCTGTCGTGGCAGACTGGACGTGGACATTGTGTTGTTTTTTGCTATCATACTATGATAAAGCCTTGGTTGATTGGGAACTTGGAACTTGGGATGGAAGGTGGTTTTTTTTTCCCCTCTTTTTTCCTTCCCTTCGATCCCCGTTCTGACTGGGCCCCAGGGAGGTGAACCAGCGGGTATCATATGTTCACCACGCGTATCGTGATTCCGAGTATATGAGCCGTCAGCCCAAATTTGAAAATCCTTCCCAACTCTTTTTCGCGTCGGTACTTGATGAGGGAATGGGATGAGGTCCATGATCGAATTTGGGATATTCACGCTGTGGGCATGGGGGTGCATTGTGTGCGCCGGCAAGGTGCCGGTAACGTATCATTCGGCACGCTGCAGTCCTGACACGACAGAGGAGGAAGAAGGATGGCCGATTTTCCCTCAACCAATACCATCTCGTGCCAGTGCAGAAAAAAAAAAAAAAAGGGAGAGAGAGAGACAAAATTCCATATCCCACCTGCCTACCCGTGACGCTCATGCCGCGGGAATTCAAGGTCGATGCTCAAATTCTCCCATCTTGTCCGTAGCGCTTGTTTATTCATGGCTAGGAAGCTGTAGGAGGGAGGAAGGGAGACGGGCAGTACCAGCTGTCTGCCGCCCTGGAGGTTAAACTTTAGGGCCAAAGGACAGCACAATCGGGGAAAGCTTGATGTCATGAGACGCGCCATTAGATAATCTAGGGCGTGTGACGAGAGCTCAGGTTTGTATAAAGCAGTCTGTGATCCAGGAAGGTTTCCCTTTCCCATTATTCACGCATCAGATAGGATTGAAGAAGGCTAATCTACCACCTTTAACGAAAGAATTTACGGATTTCACGATTTACGGATGACCCGTGCTTTTTTTGCCCTCCTCCATCCTTGTTAGTATAAAACAAACCTTTTGTTCATTCCCGAACAAACCAAACCAGAACAACCCTGCACAACCAAACTGGGTGAAATGGGTGAGCCATCGCAAGCACAGGTGAATGGCATCATTGTCGGCCTGACCATCGGCGGTTCCATCTTTCTCATCTTCGTTCTTACCCTGTTTCACTACTACTCCAGACGCATGCACCGGCCGAAGGAGTCACCGATGGGGAGCGAGTACATGAGTGAGGCTTGACGGACGAACGTAACGAACGGCAATCGGGAGGTGCGTAAAAGTGTGAGAGGAAGGATTATAATTAATTGATCGGATTGTATAAGCGGGTTTTTTGTTTTTGTTTTTGTTTGCATTTTTATTTTTTGGGCTTTACACGAATGGGAGGGAAGGAGGGAGAAAATCACTGGCGGACACACCAAAGGTAAGCTTGATCCACCCTATCATACTTTCTACCAGTCGCAACATCACATCTTTCGATAATAAGTAAAACCAACTGACAATAATAAACAATAGTCGAGTCTATTTACGGACCTGGTATCATACCTTACCACATTTCCTTACTTTGTCATGTACCATTATACTGTGCAATTGCCACATCTATCCAAAGTACCTATCAACGCTATACACCTGTACAGTACAGTACTTCTACACGCACATAAACAAACAATCATAACCCCGAACCTTCCCTAGAAAACACGAATTCCTCCAACTCATCAAAACGTATGATATGATAATATGATAGAAAATCACTAACTCAACCCCCATCCTTTCCATCACCACTCCCCCAATCGCGCCGCGTACAATACCCGAAAGTGACCAAAAGGCTATAACTCCAAGTCCAACCCACCATTCCTTTCCTTTCCCAATTTGCCCATCTTGGCGGAAAACATGTTTACTCTAGTTTCGCCCAATGTTGGGGTGTGTGTGTGGAAGGGGCACCCGTGGTCTATAATACTTACGGACGGATATTGACATTATTTATCCATTAAATTTTATTCATTTATCTCGCTCAAGCGAGTGAGCGATTTGGAATCACGGTAGGATCGCCGATAAATAGAATAACTGTATCATATTGTGCTTGGGGTCGTTAAGTTACGAGTGAGCGAGTGGTGGCTGTTGCATTGATCCGGTTTGTGTTACTGTCGTTGGAATAAGGTTAATGTTTCACTGATGATATGGTATGGTAGTATGGATGGGTGGGTGGTGGGGGGTTCGCGAGTGACTGTTGGGGTAACGATAGAGTGGGCTAATCATGGTTCTATCGGTTCTGCGGGTATGGTAATTCGTATTGGTGCGCGGTATCATGACATTGTAATGATGAATTTTCTTCAAATTGAAAGGAAAAAGTGTACAGTACTGTACCGGTACTGTGACATGGTGGATTCATCATATCTGTTCCTTTTTTAAGTATGATACCTAATTCCTACATCTCTCGCTATCATCCATACCAGATCATTCTAGTTCTCCGCAATCCTGTCCACAACCACCACCCCGCTCGCCCGCGAAGGCCCTCTCCTCAGCCAATGGCCCCTTTGACCGGCCAGATACGGCCTCAACCAGCGCTAAATTTCTCCCGCCCAAGAAGGCATCGTGTCATAAGAAAGGAGAAATGCCGAAACGTGACCACACCCTCCATTCCCTCATCATCGGTGGGCCGCCGGATCAGGTCATGAACCTTCCTAGCACCTCCTCCTTCTACAGTGTCCTCCTCCTCAGAGATGAACCGGTATCATTACCCCCCCCCCGAGTGTGATGCGAGAACACACACGGAAACAGCAATTCCGAGGTCTGGGACGACGTGGGGGCCCTCCGGAATGCTGATGAATTCGTGCTCGCCGGAGGGGGAGGAATTGCATTTTCCGGATGATTGCCGCTCTGTCGTGGTCGTCGTTGCGTGGAACGGCGATTGTAGTCTTCTACGCGAGGGGTTTGGTTTTAGTAGGTAAGCCCTAGGGTGTAGAAGTGGCCTGTTGTGTCGTCGCCGTATAGTTTCTTTCTTTCTTTCTTTGTTAGGAATTGGCCGGGGGTGGGGGGGGGGTGGGAGGGAACCCCCAGTCTTTGGGGCTGCTGGTGGTCGCGGTGGTGCACGTTGGGGCCCTACAAAGTCACCTATGCCAAGTATCGTAGGCTATCGAGAGATTGATTACAAATACCCCACAAGTCCAGAAACACCCCAAGATCTCCAGCATCCTGGGGGAAGAAAAAAAACTCCTACCGGGGCCGCTAGCCCACCTCCCCTCCACCTTAACGTTGCGTCCAATAGGACATTGCCAATCGACTACCGACGGGAGGGCCAGGGCTCGAGATCTCCGCGTATAATGATGCTCATTGGGCTTCGAGAGTGCCCGCGGATCACCGTTTGGCCTGCCCCATCCATCACGCAGTCTCAGCACTCGGCGGCGGCGGCGGGACTGAGGAATCTGTATATATGTAACTTATGCTATAAACTTGATCAGCCATTCCAACCCCTATTGTACACTTTAGTCCCCGTTTCTGTGCTTCATCATGATACCCTAGTTGAACCTCTTTCCTTTCCATGATATGATATGCTGTTTGTCAGTATGATACTTGGGCAGACGAGTTATTCCATTGATTGTATTCCGAGCACTTGGTAGCGCGAGCGGCGAGTGAGGGGCAGTGATAGTGGCTTCGGAGGGGTTAAGTTACTGTTCGATAGCATTGTGGTGCGGGTGCGGTTGGAGATTTGTTCGTCGGGTGGAGATTCGGATGGCGGGCAGTGGGCCTGGGCTTGTTGGGGGGTATCATAATATTATGTTTGAGTGTGTCCACCGTAGAATCTCGAAATGATTGAACTGTTCTGCCATGTCAGTGGGGTTGCCTCTGCTGGTGATTTTTTTTTTTTTTTTTTTGTTCTTTAAATTTATATTTATGTCTCTCGGAGGGGCCGGGTTGCCCACCGTTTGCCGCGGTCTCCGTTTTTGCTCCTTCTCCAGAGTAGGGAGTTTTCGACTATGATGAATTGCACATGGTCTAATTATTAGGGTTTCCACGGTACTCTACTACTATAGCGGACTTATGGTATGTTAGCAGTGTCTTTTGTGGCGTAACCAACAATTCTATAGTACTGCATGTGGCTTGCGCGGAATTACCCTTCTAAAAGATGGTGTGCAGGTTGACACACTCTCCAAGACTTCAACATGCCGGGTCGGCGGTACATGTACTCGAGTAGATTCAAATATTTACCATTGAACATAAGCACGCTTCCCCCTATCGCTTCTAGCGCCATCACTTGTACCGGTAAAGTATCCGCAGCAAGTACGAGAAACTGCTGGATTTTAATGTCGCAGCGTTATTGGGCCTGAGAAGCCAGTCCACGCTGCTCCCGGATCTATCCCGTGAAGGCCACCAGGGCATCGTGCACCGATAGAGTTAGTTGTCGTGCGGTCGACCGGTTTTTTGATGGATGCGGGCGTGCTCATATTCGACGCGAACTCTCGTACTGCAAAGTGCGGTATCTGCGGTGCTTGTCCAGTACGGCGGCTGATACCGGTTCAGTAATCGACAAGCCGATCGGTGCACTTCCTGTGTCTATGGGTGTCTTGAGAGATGACTCTCTCTGAACGCTCTTCCCCACCTCAAGTGAATTTGGGTTGGATTACGTTACCGGTATGCAAATCCTGACCATTACGGTATCATCACTACGTAGCGAGAGTCTTGTGAAATTCTTGGTCTCGTATTTGGGGGCCGCCGCCGGGCGTCATGAAAATAAATTCAAATGCAACGTCGATGTACCGGTACTGTACTAGTACAGCAGCCCATGATCTTGGAGAATGACTCAACTAAAATCGCAAACCCGATAACCACCCCAGCCCCATAAAAGAGTTCAATTTCTCTTTAGATTGCAGAGTATCTCTCGAGCTTGAGCAAACCTAGCACAATGTCCGAAGAAAGCCATGCACCCATCACCGGCGGCTGCCTTTGCGGAGCAATTCACTACAAGGTCTCCTTTCCGGTTGGCCCAGAGTCGGAATGGCCTCCAGTTGTAAGCCCCCCCAGCGTTGCCCAGAACTCCCCTGCTTTTTGAGGGACTAACTCCTTGCTGAAAAAGCCGCACATCTGCCATTGCACTCAATGCCGCAAAAACACGGGGTCGCTGATGGTCCACTTTTTCACCACCGAGCCCAGAACCGTCACCTGGTCATCGCCGGCACCGACATTCCGGGAATACACCGCCTCGCCCGGGCGCTTCAGAGGCTTCTGCGACAAGTGCGGGACATTGCTGACGTGGAGGAGCGAAGGCAGTCCAAACGAAATTGAGATCACAACGGGTTCACTTGATGAAAGTGTGCTGAAAGAGTTCGGGGATATCCTGGCGAAGCCTACTGGAGGTCAATATTGGTGTAGAAACTTTATAAAGGGGCTCACGGCCGTTTTTCCCGAGTGTGATAGGTACACCGAAGGGCCAGGAAGTGCGAGGTGTTGAGGTGCGGGGCAAGAGCCTTCCCCCTGCGTTTTAAACACGGAGTAGGATTAATGGGGATAACGATGCCTTGTGGTGATTTCTTCTATGTATTGTGGTTAGTTTTGTTGAAGGAGGTTTGGCGGCACGGGTAGTCTAAAATTGTGTCTTTGAGAGCTGGGGTCGGTATCGGTATTTTGTTTCTTGTCAAGTCAATTTATGATACAATGCAGTATCCCGATCGACAAGATGTGAACAATGACTTCCCAGGCTCCACCCCTCTCCAAGGCACCGGTAATCCAATCCCATGGCTGTAAGCCTGTTCCCACTAAATTCCCACATAATATAACATCTCTAGTACGATACGGTGCTCTGCGTTTGCACCAAAGTGATTGCGCGTACTGTAGTCGATCCCCTGCAATACCAGTTTGTTCTGCTACCGAGGTACAAAACTACCCTCTCTATTATCCATAAGTTTATCTCCTTCACTTTCTCTTCCTTTCAGCCTCTTTCCTTGCCCATCATTTGCTATGCATTAGCCTGGGTTTCTTAGGGGGCCATTCCTCACTTTTGCGGTGAACATATTTGACGGTCGTACCGTGTTGGGTATATATAATATACAAGTACTCAAGTAGGGTGTTTCGGGTCCAATTAACAACTCGAATTGGATGTCTTGGGAATCAAATATATCGGCTCTGCTGAGTGGGTCTGGGAGATGGTTGGGCATCGCCTAGTCACGGGCTGCGCCTTTTCATTCACACGAGCATGCCTGTTGTGCGACTCGGGGTGGGGGGAATGGATGTCCCCAAGGCGTTATTCCTGATGGAGGATAGTTGAGGATGGATCTTCTTTCTTCTCGTATTCACAAAGGCTAAGAAGAAGCAAGAAAAGGAAACATGAGCTCGTATTGTCTCGTCACTGCCAAAGGAACAGCCGGCATAGACTAAGACATTTCTGATCACTTCCGTCGTCCCCACGCACACTACCATCTATCAGATTCTTGGCTCGGTTGAGGGGATTAAAGTTACTGAATGATCCTAGTGATAGGCCGACTACAATAGATTATTTTCGGTTACCGGTACCAGTAAGTTAGTTGACACGATGTTCACGGACCCCACAACAGGAGCGCCTCAGTCCTGAGCTTGGCCTTGACCCCCCATCTCAACGCACTTCCGGTCCGGGGATCTGGGGCGAAGGATGTCCTCGATTATAGGCACGAAATATGAAGCCTGCCTATCTGATCTCAGTTTGAGGGCCGTTGCTGCGACTACCGGTAGCGGGTTAACTTGCTAACCGTGCCAAGGTTCCCACCACTCCGAATGACGCTACACGACCTTCAAAGTAGGTGGCACTCCCCTGGAGTGCCTCACAGTTCAATGATAGTAACGGCTCAACGATAGATTTCTTAAATACTACAAATAAAATGTCCAATTTCAAGACCATGAATACCTTGAAGCTTTTGTTACTTACTTCTCTCTTTCACTGCCTTGTGCATCTGTTTACAAATTTCTTTCCACTGTTTATTACTCTTGTTTTCTGCTGACTTCTGTGTATTCTCCAAAATTCCCTGAGCCTGCCAAAGATCCTTCTCTGCCTTGTCCTCCACTTTCTGATGAACCATTGCTCAAGCTTCACTCATATAAAGTACGCCATTCTTTTGCAGAGATCGCTGGGAACCTCTCTGCTGTGTAGCATTTGCTAGTTCTGCTGCTTTGGTGGTTTCAAGATCTTCTAAGGCAAGTGCTCTACTCTGCGATTGAGCTAAGCTTCCTTGCAAATATTTCTGGAAACTATTGCTAATGGAGAGTGAAAGGAATTCAATCCCAGCTAGAAGTGAGTCTGCATGGCGCTTAAGTGACTGCATAGTCTTTGGTGTAGATTGAAGACAAGGATTTTCAAGTTGTAGAGGGAGGGATGGGGTTGTCAGGCATGATGTTTGTAGGGGTGGGGTTTGTGGGAGTGGAGAATTGACCATGAGAGATGGAGGTAGTTTGCTAAGAACTATTGCTGGGTTGAATGGTATAAGACCAGTTTTCTTGAAGGCAGAGATAATAGTTGTAGGTTTAAATGTTTAGATTTGAACAGACTCGATTGCATTGAAGAATTCAATTTTGTTAAACTCTGTAGATTGAGTCCTAGTAATACTATTCAAAGCCTCTACATGATAATGTTTATACAGTTGAAAGACTATTATATCAAGTGGCTGTAAAAGATGTATGCAATGTGGGGGAAGGTAAAAGAGAACAAATTTGTGATTATCACAGAAGGTGGTAAATTCATGGGTGTAGTGAAAATTGTACCTGTCGAGTACAAGTAGTCTCTAGGCTCCCACTTGACATGAAGCTGAAAACTGTTCAAAAGGATGGATCCACTCCCATGCAGTCTTATCATTAGAGTGTTGAGTATTGGATACTCTGACAAGAAAGGAGTCTAGAATATCTGCTTTTGTATACCAGTCCTCCATATGTAGTACTCCTGGTACCACTAATATTGGGAGCAAGACAGCATAATCACTACTAACATATTCAATCACAGTAACCAGCTCTCTCATACTCAAACTTGCAATAAAGAGAGGCCACTGTGAGTCCTGTGTGACCACTCACTAGTCACACCTGATCCCTATTCTAAACCTAGTTTTATCGAAATTGTAGGTATCAGAGTCAAGAATCTCCTTCTCATTCTTGATTTTTTGATATCATTCTAACCAATCATACAGCCTCTTGGGATCATGAGACTGCTTTCTCTCCACATCAATTGTCTTCTGCTTGTAAATCTGATACTGTGAGTATCTTTTAAGGAAGTGACTAGTCCACATCTGACTGACTGTGGACAGGTTTTTGCGGGATTATCATGGGCACATGCAAGTATTGAGTGTGCAAAAGAACTAATATGCCTGTATCTTGATGGAAAACCAACTAATCTCATCTAGCCTATTCAGAAACTGGCAGAGAGCCAGTTCTTGATCGCAGGAAAGTTTTCGGTTTTGTGACTCTTTTTGCTGTTGAGATTGACGTTCCTTCCACTTTTCATGTACATTAGGAAGGATTTATCTTGCATCTGATGCATGGGCGCTACGTCCTGACGTTCACAGCCTCTTTCTTGGATTCTGCGCATCCTGTGCATCCTGACTTGCATTGTGATGCTTCTTGGTATCTTGTGTATCCTGAGTTGCATTACGATGCAATTTTACAACCTTAGCATCCTGGCCCACCCCTCAGACCATATTGCATTCTATGCATCTAGGCTTGCTAATCTGTTATATCCTTGCATCATGTTAGTTCGCTTGCATGCGATGACGTCCAAACAACATTCAAACTGTCTGTTTGTCTTTATTTCCTCTCTGGATCTGGTGATCTCTACCCTGCATCTCCCCCTCATCCTGACAGTGGTCCCTCGTTTTCTACTCTTTAGGTGTTAGCCGGATGTGGTGTCTATAGTCCTCTTGTATCATGTTCCTCTCATTTATCCTCGCGATATCAAAACATCATCTCACGGGCTTTCCTATATTACTTCCTCATCCCGCTGTACCTACCTCCGCCTTCTGGCTCCCTGGTACCCTGACCTTGTACCCCACCTATAAGGCTACAGGATACCACAGACATTGTTTCTCCCATCGTTCTCGGTTCAGTTGCTTGGACATGGCAACTCAGTTCTACTATGTATTCTTGGCTCTCTGTTCTAAGTCGGCAAGCTTTCTGGGATTGTTATGTTCTTAATCTAACAGGTACTTACAATCTCTGGACCAATTCTTAATCATTAGTACCTTTAATTATTACTATTTTATTATTTCTACATATGACTTACAATCTAGTAATAGTATTTGCTCCAAGTATATCCTGTCGGACATTTGGCATGTAGCCAAAACTCTCAATGAGCAGGACAGTAATGTGTCAGACGCAAACGTGCATACCCACTTTCTGAGATCCGTGAGTTTGTCAATAAATTTCATTGAAAGTCCTTAAATTAATCCGACTATTGATAAGCTATCATTAGTCACACTGTGGAATTGAGTAGTACAGGCAGAAAATTGTGCTAATGTTGATGATTGTAAACTTTTGTGCATCTGGCCTCAGCTGGACGGTGACAAGATTGTGAAACTCTGATGGGCATCTAGAATTCTGAGCATTCAACATCTGAATACATGTAGATTGGTAGGCTCTGGTGGTGTACCAGTAGTCTTGCAGTTTGAAGAGCATGATTAGCTTCTCAGGAAGCTGGCCTTGAAGTGCACCGTACATTTCTCCTCCACCAACCTGTATCCAAACCCAATCATTGCGACTCACCTGGTTCTGGAAGAGACTGGTTCCTGTAGATCGCACCTGCTGGATGTTTTAAACAATGTCTTTCAGGAAAGCTAGAACTGGGATTTCAAGGTGTGATATCAGTTCCACAGGAAGATGTTGAATTATGGCAGTATCTTGGGAAAGCTCCACTCCATGGCCAGGCTCTAACGGCTATACCTTATCAATTCAATACTTATTAACTCCCTTAGGATGTCTAAGACCTTGCAAATATCAGAAGGTTTGCAATGTGTCAAGACGATATCCCTACAGGTGCTTGCAGCTTAATTTTGGCTCAGATTGAGTACTCAGAGTATTCGACATTGGAGGGGTATCAGCCGAGATTTGGACTCCCCAATATCGCAAGCAATCCAGGTTCAGTAGTCTCATCTGGATTGCATGTTGTTACCAGTAGATTTGCAGAATCTGTCTTGCAGCATTATTTTTCTTCGAATGTCGCCATCTGTCCTTGATTTTCCCATTATATGCCAGCTAGCTGAACTCTGTAAAATACATTAAAATATTGCCAAATTGGTATATATGATTGTGAAAGTGACTCAGTAGATGCATCTTTATAAAATTGAAATGAGATTCAGCTTGGATCAATTTCATGCGTCGGTGGTTCTCCTCGTCTCGATCCTGTACATGCACATGATGTTGCTTTGATCCAGCAAGAGTTTGATGCATATCCGTTCTTCGTTGTTATAGTTCTCTCCGCTAGTTGTTAACCTTTGTGAGTCTATATTTAGATATACGAAATTCAAGAAAAATATCCTTTGTCATGTGATATTGATCGAGATATTGTTTTATATAATTTATAGTCTCAGATGTATGACTTCTGTATTGGGCTACCATACTGAAATCGAGTAACAATTGGATACACGCAAGAGCATGTTTAAAAGGTAGTACTTAAGTACTATCTGGCTGTCTCAATGTAACTCCAAGAACTCCTAGAAGATATCATCCCTGATTCCTCATCTCCTTTCCTTACTATTACATGACCTTGTGGTTTAATGGGTATAGGTACTGAGTTATTAGTTTTGTTTTATGTTTTGTTTTATGTATCACTTTGATACTTGGTTTGTTTTAAGTATTGTTTGATGCTTGATTTTGTTTTCAGTTTTGCTTTAAGTATTACTTTGATACTTGGTTTTGTTTTCTGTTTTGTTTTAAGTATCATTTTGATACTTAAATAGTTTTACCAAAGTGTATTGCTTGATACCTTTAATTAGTTTCGTTCATGCTAGACATGAACAGATTGGTGTATTTAAAGACCGCCTGATTCTATGATAGAAGAGGCACATTTCGACAGCCAGTGTCTCAATATACTTGGTTGAACGGTTACGTCTTTATTTTCTCAGTACACCTTTTAAGTCTTTAGTTCTCAGCTCTCGCCTCCTCTTTAGTAGAGCAGGCCACCTGCCAACTATTGTACCCATTACCGATAATGTGATTAGCACCTTGTGAATATGTTACATTTTTTTAACCTCAGCAAGTGGTCAAGAATCTGTGATTGGATTTACACCTGATCAACCTATCGACATTCACCTCAGAATACTAGTGGAGAGAAGTAGCAGAATTACAGTATATTTGGCTTCATCTCAACACCACCATAAAGTCATTGATGACCAGAAGTGGGAAGTGGATCACAGAGAAAGACATTTCAGGAAAGAAAGAACCTCGATGCTCTGCTAAAGAGCTCAAAGCATTGACAAACATGGAAGCCATACAACCTCAAGGAGAAATCTCCCCTACACTAGTAAAGAAACCCACCTTTGACTTATAGAACGACTCTGAGTCTAGTAGTGAATCAGATATGGCTAGTACAGGAGAAGAAGGACCGTCTGGAGGTGGAAAATTAAGGGCAAGTCTAGAAGAAGAAGAAGACCTCGACTTAACTGACATACCTGGTCTTAAGCTCCACCTACCATCCCAGTTCACAGGTGAAGGGAAAGACCTCAAACCAGAAGCCTTTCATTAATGGACAACTTTGCTTGCATACTATTTCCTCCTAAAGAAAGTAAATGTAGCAAAGCCTACAGCAGGATTATACATAGAAGCATTCTGTGAAGGAAAGTGTTAGGTGGAGACAATCTGATAGACTTCCGAGTTGTCTAGGCCAATGACGATTCTTTTCTGTAGATGGAGATTGTTTAGGAAGACTCGAATTCAATCATTTCATTTATTACTACTAAGAGCAAAGTAAAATCAGTAAAGGAAGAGAGAATTATAAAAACAATATTATGTTGTTAAGGTCTCTTCTCTGTTACTTGATGATGTCTAAAGCTTGCGAGGCACTTTGATATTTATATTCCACATCTGAGTATTTACAGACTACATCTAATTACTATACAAAAATGTATCTTTCTAATCATAGCTTACAATATCGGGTATTCTTCAAAGGTGCAAATACCTAGAGACCCTAAAAATTACCACACCCTCTTTGGTAATAATTGAGTTAACTGGGAATCATTCCATTCCCAATATTAATTCACCCATTGTCAGAGTCTTTAGACTTATGGCCTAGTTCTCAAGTTGAACTGAGTTTGCTCCAATTGTCTCTACCATTAATAAAATTAGCAGTTTCATCTGCGGGTTGTATATGCGAAGGTAGTTGTGCCTGTAACCTTTCTGGCTCGGCTGACTTTGAACTTTCATAACTCCTTGCCCAACCAATAAATGTCTTCCAGAGGACTCTCTAATAATTTACAGGAAGCTATTCTACCGAGTTGACTGATAAATGCTTGGTCGGCAAGTTTTGGTTACTCTGGGTAACCGGATTTTGATTGCCATTCTAGTATTGGAAATTATTCCCGCAACTACAATGTGCTTTGAAACCTGCTTGTAACACTCCGTGAAGTCCATTGGCTTCGAAGGTGGTGTTTCTTGGAGTTCTAGACTCTTCTAGTTATTGTAGGGTGGGTGCAAAAAAATTGGCTTCTCGTTGAGATCCTATATCATTCAATACCATCTCATTGTGCAAAAACATTCTGTTACCTGTGGCTCATGCCAAAGACATCACATCCTTAAAGCCTAGTAACTTACTAAGTAGTTGACAGATTTACTCTATTTCACTTCTCAGACCTAACTCAAGGTCTCCTCTGATTTGTCCTACGAATAGGATCCGGATGGACAGAGGGCGACGGCGTATATGGTGTTACCCTGACACCTTCAATTCTGTGGTACTATGGTCACAGGATGCAACTGAGATTGATATATAGGATAACATGCGAGCCCTGTAAGGTGGCCGGAGGGGGGTGTTGGAGACTAGAAATTCCGATTCTAGGTGGGGTTACCCTACTTAGGGTAGTTCCTAGATGTCAGATCCTGGTATTCCTAACAGAAAGGCAATAGATGCTTACTACTAATGCTATAAAGAATATGGTAGAAACCCCAAACTAAGAGCAAGAACAGTACTCGAATACCTCAAAGATTGTTTCCAATCCTCCATCACAAACGACTTGTTATACAGGAAATTCAACAGGCTTTATCAAGTCAATAGAACACATATCAAGAGAATCATGGATGTGGCCACAGATATTTTAATGTATAGGGATCGAATGAATACAGGATGCATATGTAGTTATATCCTGAGGTGATGATTCGATGATGCCATACATCCTACCCTTGGCTGAGAGGTGGAAGCAGTTGAAAAAGATAATGATGACATGGGAACTATAATAAAAAAGGCTGAACAAAGGAATGCTATACTTCATGAAACCAAGGCATACAAGATACAGCTACCCTCCCACAGTAATAGACAGCCCTAATATAAGTCCTTCAACAGTTCTGAGGAAGAAATACACAGAGTCTTCAAAAAGAAAGTAAAGTCTACCAAGGAATCGAGAGGCCAGAAGGGAGAATACTTTGAATGTGGAAAGACCAGACACATGACTAAGAATTGCAACAGCATTCAACCACTAGCTACTTTCCAACCTCATAGCGCCCTTGAAGATACTATCCTAATCAATAGATACAAGGCCTGAGTTTGGTTTGATACTGGCACAATTGGAAGAGACATGATCAGTAACGCCTTTTGTCACTGTCCATGGACTCCCAACCTGAGACCTTAACAAGTCCATACTGGTAAATATGGCAGTAAAATAATTTACAATCTGCAAGCCATAAGACTTGTAATACAACTATCCGGCTTGACTCCACTACTATACTCCTTCAAGAGAGGCTGGTAGAGAACCTAGCTAAATATGATGCCCTGATTGGGATGAGATTCCTAAACCACCACAAGACTATAATCACATGTGGAGAATCTACTATCGAGTTCCTAGACCAGAAGGTCAGAGTTTCATGCAAACCAAGAAGTGTAGAATACTGAGCCGCAGTGTATAAACCAATTACCCAATGCCTATTGGATGAGTACTCTGATGTTTTCCTGGATCAGATCCCAGAAGAACTACTATTTATGAGGGAAGTAAACCACCACATCTGCCTATTAGACCCCTCCAATCTAAAAAACTAACTAACGTACTTGTAACAGGGACTGCCTCTTGGAAGATAGATCCTGAGGTTGCTACAGCACTGAAATAAATTCTTCCACAAATGAGAACAATGTAACAAATGTTAAAGTCTCAACAGTAGCATTTGAAGAATTGAAAAAGTAAAACTTAATATTATTAAGTCACAGCTTTACTCAATTAAGTCCTAATCTCGAGAGGTAGTTGATTGCCAGAGTAGAGGATAAATTGCATATACTTAAGTAGATTTCACATACTGCCAGTTGCTTCCCATCACTACTTTGTATTTGTGAGTACCCAACTCCTTTGGGCTGCCTAGCTACCCTCCACCGATTGGACCAAAGATCCTCAGTAGTGAACTAGACTACTCTTGTAGTTTGCTAACACCCACCTGATAGAAGTAGTTTAGTCACTGCATTTACAATGCAACTGCCAGAATAAAAGCTCTTGGTATTGTGGACATGTCAGTGGCAAACTGCCATGCCCGGGTGGATGTGATATCAACTATGGAACTCTCTACCCATATACATTTAGCCTTCTACAAGCTTCTGCAGCCCTTGAACGTCTATCCGGCTCTGCTCTATTGCATATCATCCCAGATGATAGCTACCCAGCTCCCCAGATAGACCCCTTTGCAGATTGACTACCAATAGGTGCTACCCACAGTCAACCCTGCTGGAAGTAGGTCTTATCATCACCTTAGACTAGTGTCTCAGAGTTCCTAACGATTCTCTAATACTATTACACTTTCGGGGCAACAGACATCGGTTACCTCATCTACTGGCCTCCAGTAACCTCTGATACTACCTTACTGTTCCATGTTGTATTACTCTGTTAGTCCTGGTCCGCTTTGCACGAAACCACCTGGAGACCATTCTCCAGGTTCACCTCTACCCTCTCATGTATCCTGCGGACAGCTTCTGGTCGGACCGACGGTGGGAACATATATCGTATTACAGGAGTATCTCCACTGGAAGATATTTACTAGGCTTATAGCAACTCTTTAGGCTATAGCCCATGATGCCAGGGACTTATAACGGGGCCGGAGGGGGGTGTTAGCCACTACAACTTCAAGTTACAGCTTGGCTGGAGCTCAACTGGTTGTGCGGGAGTGATTCACACAACCTGAGATTCGAATATCCTACATAGTTTCATGTGACAAACAATCTAGTAACTTCCCATGAAGTCCTGCATAACAAGTTACTTTTGAGTCAGGGTAACTTGGCTCCATAGCAGGGTAACCTATAGCCCAAGGCAGGTTAACTTTAGTCTGAAGAGAGGGTAACTCTATCCGGACTCACCGTTGAGCAATT
Organism: Tuber melanosporum; assembly: GCF_000151645.1. NCBI lineage: Eukaryota > Fungi > Ascomycota > Pezizomycetes > Pezizales > Tuberaceae > Tuber > Tuber melanosporum. The sequence continues at coordinate 354,474 of NW_003299087.1, read as the reverse complement.
CAGGGTCACTCCCAAATTGAGTACTTAGGTTACCCTACAGAATAGGGTAACTATTGCTCCTTACTAGTACCAATATACTTCATAGTATAGTATAGCATGCCTAACTGAGATACCTAGCCAACAGTACCTCTACTTGATAGACTCTAGTCTACTACCATTCCTGCTATGGTAGTCTCTTAATACCAGTATGGGTATCAGTTTGGTCAACTGTAATAGTACTCTGTGGAGTGCCGTTACAGTACTTCATCCCTGACCCATACAAAAACCCACTATGGGACTGGGTAAATCAGCAACAGAGAAGAGGCGTCATCTAGAGAGCAAAAGCACCAGGTGCCGCACTAATGTTTTTTCAACCCAAAGAAGACAGCAAAAGAATGTACCTCCTGGTTGACCTCAAACTATGAAATCAAAATACAGTGATGGACATCTCCGCTATTCTATACTAAAGCCAGATCCTGAATGCAGTAGGAAGAGCTAGCTTCTGAAGTCAGATTGACTTATATGATACCTACTTTCAGACAAGTTTGGACCCAGAGAGCGAATGCTATAACAGTTTCAAGACACCTTTTGGAAGTTTCATTAGCCGAGTCATGCTACAAGGAGACATGAATGTGCCTACCACCTTTATGCAAATTATAGAAAACCTGCTAAGTGAATACCTACACTATTTTGTATGGGTATATATTGACAATATCATTATGTTCTTAAACTCTGAAGCAGAACATGCATACTATCTAGGTGTAGTATACATCAAGTTAAGGAAAGCTAAATTCTTCGCTAAGCTGAATCAAATCAAGCCTGCTTACTGATAAGCTCTATATGGTGGGACGTGTAGTAGATAATGAAGGAATACATGATGCCCCTGGAACGATATCCAGTTTATACGAATGGTGTCATGAATGTGGCTTGGCATGGAAAAGGTTTTCACGTGACACATGGTTATGAGTCACAGGTATGTTATTGTTTTGCGCATATAACTCATTCGGGTTATATGATTTGGTATATGTGGGATTTGTGATACTTTTGCACATGGCTCAAGTATGAGTCATGGGACGTGCACCTGGCAAGTATGCCTTGCGAGTGTACCTTGCGGGTAAGCCTTGTGCATATGAGTTAGGTTTCGCACATGACCTCATTATGGGGTCATGGGTTTCGCGCATATGACTCAGTCGAGTCATATGACTTGTTTATTGCATTATGATTGGTTTATGAGTTTTTGCACATGACCTCGCTATGAGGTCATGGGTTTTGAGCATGTGATCACTTTGGTCACATGACTAGTTTGTTATGATTTGATTTCGCACATGTGACCACTTTAGGTCACATGATTAAAGGCGGGAAGAACAGGATATAAGGAGACCGATGCGGCCGAGGAAGATAGGTTCTTCACGCTTTGTTCTAAGTACTTTTCCTACTTATTACTTGAACAAATATAAAACACCTTTACGATCTTTATATTTATTGCAACGTTATCAGTACGCCAAGGAAGACACTTTACGAAGAAGAGTTAGAGAAAGCTTACGATAGGCGTTCCCTGTAGAAGTCAAGGGTCTTGTACTATCAGTAACGTAGGCAGAGGCCTAGAGCTATTGTAAGACAAAGGAAGAAGCAGACAGGAAGAGAAGTATCGTTCCCCGTCGCCAAGCACTAACTACCCAGAGAGGGATCATTACAAATGGACAACAATCCGAAATCAGAAAGAACTCATGTGATGCCTAGGACTGGTAAACAACATCTCCTATTTTCTACCACACTACACCACTGTGACTGCACCACTCACAGGTCTTACTGGCAATGCGGAATTTGTCTAGACCTACACCGATGACCAAGCCTTTAC
>NW_003299087.1:345344-352487 GCF_000151645.1 Tuber melanosporum | reverse complement strand
AACAATAAATAGTATTAAGAATACCAATGTTATATGGCCTATCAACTACAGTAAACTAGACTCAATGTGGCTAATTACTGATGCATTAGATATTGGTGTTGGAGTATGGATTAGACAAGGACCTTCGCATGAAACAGCAAGACCGGTGGTATTACACAGCAGGAAGTTTACTAATTCAATGATGAACTATAGGACCTCAGACAAGAAAGCCGTTGCAGTGATTGATGCTCTTGCCACTTTCAACCACACTACATTGGGCAATACCTTCATCATTGTCACCAACCACCAACATCTTACTAATCCAAAGACCGAAATAATCTCTGTATAATGATCCCTCCTTGGATAGTTAGTTCTTGGCGACGGGGAACAATACTTCTCTTCTCTTTCTTCTTTTTTCTTCATCTTGCGAGAGTTCTATGCCTCTGCCTATGTTACCGATAGTACAAGACCTCTGTCTCCTATCGGGAATGCCTATTGTAAGCTTTCTCTAACTTTTCTTCACGAAGAGCTTTCCTTGGTGTAACGATAACATTGTAAATAAAGATAAAGATCATAAAGGTGTTTTATATTCGTTAAAGTAATAAGTAGGAAAAGTACTTAGAACAAAGAGTGAAGAACCTATCCTCCTCAGCTGCACCGGCCTCCTTATATAGTATTCTTCCTGCCTGTAGTCATGTGATCCAAAGTGGTCACATGTGCAAAACTAAATCATAACAGACTAATCATTTGACCAAAGTGGTCACAAGTTCAAAACCCATGACCTCATAGCAAGGTCATGTGCAAAAACTCATAAACCAATCATAACGGATCAAACAAGTCATATGACTCGACTGAGTCATATGCGTGAAACCCATGACCTCATAACAAGGTCATGTGTAAAACATAAATCATATGTGCAAGACTTACCTGTAAGGCATACTCGCAAGGCATACTTGCCAGGCGCACATCACATGACTCATATTTGAGCCCTGTGCGAAAGCATCACAAATCCCATACATAACAACTCATATGACTCAACTGAGTCATATGTGTGAAATAATAACATACCTGTGACTCATAATCATGTGTCACGTGAAAACCTTCTTCATACTAAGCCACCTTCGTAACATTAACTCACCTCCTCCTAAGTCTGAGTCCAATCAGGCTTTGTCTTCCAGTTTCAATAATTCCCGTCCTGCCGAGCGCATGGTCCTTTTCAGCTTGTAGAACTTTTCGTCTGCCATCCACCATCTGACTCTTACCGATTCTAGGATCAGATTCACCATTTCGCTTGTATGCTGCTGATTATCGTTCAGCTGTCTTAACTCCGCAATCATTTTGTTATTTGCCGAAATTGTGGCCTTTGCTTGGCCAATTTGTCCACAGAGTCCCAGGATTTGCCTGTGTAGGCTCCTGACGTCCGGTTCCATGTCTGCTGAAAAGGATTGGGCCCCTCCCACCCTGGACTGCATTCTCAGGGCCCATGCCTTCCTGGCATCTTCTCCTTCTAACTCTTTCCTACTTCCATTCTTCTGCGGGCAGAATCTCGCACAGATTTTCTGTGCCCTGTCCATCCTGCATCCATTTCTGAAGTATTGTTACCAATGCTTCAGGATGTGGTCTGGTAATAGACCACGGTTCCGACATTCCTTAGGTAACTATCCTGAGCCTTCCTTGTTGCCAAAATGTGTTTGGCATCTGTCATCGTAGCATATTGTCCATGACATGGCGTTATGCTTTGCTTGTTTTTTCCTCTCATTAAGTTCTTTGTCGGTTGGCCCCATGAATGAGTATTTGGAGCTAGTTAGTGTGGTTTGGCGGGGGCTATCGCCCCAGCCCTCATGTGGTTACAATGGTGCGGGAGCCTTTCCTTCACCTTTGCCTTGGATGAATGTGATCGTCACCTGGGCTGGGCTTGCCTAGGTATTGCCGGTGGAAGGTTGAGATGGCATCTTGTGCATGTTCAAAGTTGTGTGCAAAATACCAAGTTTTATCATGTTTGGGTAAATATCCGGTCTACTTGGCTCAATATTGAAGGTAACCGTGGAAGAAGTGAGAATCGACTATTTCATTGAGCTCATATTCTGGTTCTCCATTGAGCTCGATTGGTGGGGGAGGAATAAGTATTTGTGAGAGAAACTTGTTGTCGTTGTATAATTCGAGGAGTGAGATGTGGAATGTGTTGTGTATTTGCATTGAGGGTGGAAGGTCGGGTATATAAGCTTAGCTGCATACTCTTTTCAATATCCTGAATGGTCCGATTTTCTTGTAATCCAATTTCTTTGATGGACGCGTCGTATGGATATTGCATGGTATTAGCCATACCATATCTCCCGGTTTTATGTTCGGATCTAGTCTTCGGTGCTTATTGTACTGTTTATTTTGTCGTTGTTGTGCTTGACTCATCTCGTATTGTAATGTCTCGTGTAGTTTTCCCATCTCAGTTTTATCTGGTATTATACCATTAATCGTATAATATGTGATCTGACTTTCTGGTTGTTGTCCATAATTTGCGAAGCAGGATGTCATGCTGATTGTTTCTTGCTTTCCATTATTGTATGCGAATTTAGCCATTGATAACAGTTTGTACTAATCATCTTGTTGGTTATTGATGTAGGCCCTTAAATATTGTTCGAGTATCGCATTTACCTGTTCTGTGTGTCTATCCGTTTGTGGGTAGAACGCTGTGCTTATTCTGTTTTGTATCCGCATTTCTCCTGTTGTTCTCTTCCATAGTTCTGATGTGAATAGTGTTCCTTAATCGGTAATGATATTCTTTGGGAGGCCATGAAGTCGGAAGACTTCTCAGAAGAATGTTTGTATAAAATCCCTTATGTCGATATCTTTTCTGACTGGAATGAAATAACTCATTTTGGTCAGACGATCCAAAACGACCAGGATGCTATGGCAATTTTCTGATGCCGGTAGGTCCGTGATGAAATCCATAGTAATTGTTTCCCATGGCCATTCGGGAACTTCCTTCGATTTCAGTAATCTATATGGTGCGTATTTAGCCGTTTTTGTCCTTTGGCATATGTTGTAGTTTTTGACATATTGTTTAATATCTTCGCATAGTCTTGGCCAATAGAATAACCTCGTGATGAATTCCGTGGTTTTAGCCGTTCCTCCATGTCCTGCTGTTTGGATATCGTGGTGTTGTCGTATGATGTCTGTCCTTATCTCTTCTTTTTCTGGAATCCATTGTTTTTCATCGTACCATATGTTTCCATTCTTCCATTAGCATAAACCCAGAGCAATTCCTTTCATTTCCTTTTTTCCTTCCTTCAATGCTTCTCTTATTACCTGAATTGTTTTGTCTCTTTCATTTGCCTTCTCAATTTGCCTTTCCTCAGTTGATGTGAATTGGATAACCTCCATCGCCTTGAAGTAGGTTTTTGGTAATAGTATTCGTGTTTTTTGTTTGATTCTTTCATCTTCTTGCGTTTGTAGTTTGTCACTTACAATCCTTATCAGAGCATCTAGCTTTCCACTCTCTTTGCCTAGTCGGTATTCGATTTTGAAGTTGTATTTGCTAAGGTGTTCCATCCACCTTATTTGGTAGTCGTTCAGTTCTTTCGTAGTCATGAATAGGACCAGATTCTTATAGTCGGTTAGAACTTGGACTGGATGGTTGTTGTTCAAAACTATCTCCTCCATTCCTTTAATGCTTGAACTATTGCTAATAGTGCTTTGTTTGCAACATTGTAGTAGTATTCCGTGGGGGTCATTGACTTGGATTGGTAAGACACTGGCCGCTATTTTCCATCCTCGCATTGTTGCGATAGTATGCCTGAGCACACATATTTTGAGGCGTCCGTTTCGATCATTGTCCTTCGGTTTGGATCGAAATGAACCAGCATGGGTTCCTATGTTAGATGCGTTCGTATTGCATCATATGCTTTCTGTTCTGTTTCTCCCCATTCCCACTTCTTGTCTTTCTTTGTTAGGTTAGCGAGTGGTTTTGTAAGCCTGCTGAATCCCTCTATGAACCTTCGATAAAAGTTGCAGAATCCCATAAAGCATTGAATATCGGTTTTGTTGTTTGGTTTGGCCCAATCCCATATTGCTGCTGTTTTGAAAGGGTCGACCTTGACCCCACTTCGGTTGATGATAAATCCGAGGTACTCCGTTTCTTCTTTATGGAATTCGCATTTTGTCGGTTTGATCTTTATTCCTGATCCTTGTATTGTGGCCATGATATTGCTGATATCCTTCTGGTATTGTTGCAGGTTTTCGGAGTAGATGAGTACATCGTCCAAGTATACAATGTAACGTATGTCGAGGTACTTATTGAGTACCTTGTTGATCCATCTCTGGAATGAAGCCGGTGCATTGGTGAGCCCGAAGAGCATAACCAAGTATTCGAACATTCCATATCTTGAGGTAAATGTAGTCTTCCATTCGTCTCCTGCCTTGATGCATATATTGTGGTATGCATCCTTGATGTCGAGTTTGGTGAAGTATTTTGCTTAACATAGTCTATCCAGTACTTCTCCAATCAAGGGTAGTGGATATCGATCTTTTTTGGTAACCGAGTTGAGAGCTCTGTAGTCTACGCAGAGTCTCATTTTTCCATCATTCTTTTTGACAAATGGTATTGGGGATCCTCCTGATGCGAAGGAGTCTCTGATACATCCTTGTTTTAGGTTTTGCTGGATGTACTTCCTTAATTCTTCGAGATCTGCTTCCCCTAGTGGGTATAACTTCTTGTAGGGAATCTCTTTTGTTTTTCCCGTTTTCTCGTCTTCTTCCACCTGAATTTCGTGATCGATTCCTGGTCTTCGAGGTGGTCACTTGGTAGCTTTCTCTTCTTGGAATAGGTTCGTGAATTGATGATATTCTTTTAGAATCAAATCTTTCCATCCCTTTTTGCTTTGGTATTTCCTATCCTGGATTGCTAGTTCTGTGCTGATGTTGATTTTCACTAGGACTGCTTTTTTTCTTCATATATCCATTTGAGAATTCCTGTTGTATATCTCCTTCGATAGTACTGTCCAAAGGCCTGTGCTGTGATCTCTTTGATAGCGATTGTTTTTGTTGTATCGGGCTCTTTTTGGTCTGTGCTTCCAAATACCTTATTTCTCCTTGTAGTTCCTTCCAGTTGATCTACTTCGTGCAGATCCTCTTTGTTGATTTTTTCGATGATCAACTGTACAATTCAATCGCCTTTTTAGACTTTGTAGTCCTCTTGAGCCAGGTTTGCCAGGACCACTTTGATTTCACCTGTATAGTCAAGGTCTATCACCCCTGCCATGGTCATGAGTCGATGTTTGACTGCTAGACCACTACGGAGTGCTATTCGTTCATAGGTGCCTTCTGGTAGTCCGATGGCTATTCCTGTTGCTATCATTGCCTGACTGTTGGCAGGTATCTTGATTCCTTTGTTGGCATACAGGTCGTGTCTTGCTGCCTCTTTAGAACATTTGGTAGGCAATTTTGCCTCTTGGTCCAGTTTTTGTATCTGGACTCTCTTATCTTGCTGCATCTCGGCGAACCTTGCATGCAAAGTTTGTTCTTCCACTTCTCATATTGGTGTGGAGTAGACCACAGGCGAACTGTTGAGATATTGTGTCGCACATAGTTCGCTTGTAAAGGTCATTGTGTTCTTGTTCCAATCAATTGTCGGATTATGTTTTCGCAACCATGGCATCCCGAGGATTATCTCATGGTTCTTGAGATCTACTACTTAGAAGGTTGTCGTTTCCCTATGTCTGTCAATATCCATAGGTACTGTTGCCGTATGGGTTTTAGGACCTATTGCGCTTAGATTTCCATCCGCTAGGTAGACCTGTCTCGCTTTCTTCGCTTGTTTGGTGTGGAGGCCGAATTTGTCGCAGATTTCCTTGTCAATAAAATCTTCGGTAGTCCTGGAGTCGAGCCTTGCATATATTATTGTTTCTTCGTTTTCTTCCTTGGATATCTTCGTCTTGATTATCACGTGATCTCCATCTTCTTCTCCTCTTTGTGTGTGTAGTGCTGTGTAGTAGTTCGCTAACTTGATGGGTTTTCCAGGTCCACATCTTGGGTCTCCCAGACCACTAATTACTAGAGACACTCGTCGTTTTCCGCCAGTGAATCTTCTGCGATCATTTCACGAATGTTGCTCCTCTTTTGATTTTGGAAGCGATTATTTCCAGCAGCTTTGGTGCCTTGGTACCCGCTATCAGGTCGGCTTCTGTATTCTCGTATCCGATGTCCTGCTTTTCTGCACCTTAGGCAGAGTTTCCCATTCATTCTTCTGGTGTATTCTTCCTTAGACAAGTTCAGAGCAGGTCCTGCTCTTGATTTGTCTAACTCTATTGGCTCGCCTAGTGGTAATGCTCGAATTTTACCCCGAGCTACTTGCAGTTTGAAGGTTCTGTTCACATTCCTGGATGATTGGACCACCCTGTGTGCTATAGTGTTTTCCGAGTTGCTTCAAACTATGTGTAGTTTACTTTCCTTATTGATCGTCCATCTTGCAAATTGTTCTGCTGTTGTGTAGTGCAAGTCTGAGATTCCCCATGCCTCTCGGAGTCTCTCACCGCAGTTTCTTAGGAGGATAATGTAGAGAGTAGCATCATCAAATTTGGCCTCGTATTCCAATAGTCGGCATTCGTTCCAGTATGCTGAAAAGGTTTGTTTTCCTTGTTGGAGTTTTTCTAGCTTTCATCTTGCTGTCTCTTTGACGTTGGGATCCCAGAATTGCTTGAAGAGTGTCGCCGTGAATTCTTCGTACGTGACCCATTTCCTCTATTTTCTTCGATCTTGGAAGGGCATGATCCATTGCCCTGCGAGTCCTCTTAGTAGAGATTTTACATAGGGCATCTTGATCTCATCGTGTTGTTCTCCATATCCCTTAATGGCAAAATATGCTTCGCGCTGTGCCAAAATATTCATAACTTATCTTCGGCTCCATCGTATGTATCAGGTTATTTTGCTTTTGGTTGTTGGATGTTTCCTTCTCTTGTCTTTCGTGTTGCTGCTAGAAATACTTGAACCTGATTCTCGGTCATTCCAAGTATACTAGTGCCTAATACAGGAGCAGCAGGGACCGGTGGCCCAGGTACTGCCGATCCTGATATTCTCTTAAGTCATGCAGTTCATGCGGGAGAGCTATCGACTGGTGATCTTTTCTCTGCGCAACACTGACCACCTGGGCATCTAGAGCGTGTTGCCACCTTT
>NW_003299087.1:323328-345017 GCF_000151645.1 Tuber melanosporum | reverse complement strand
AGACAGGTTTGGCTTGTATCGCCGCATGGAACGCCTATCATAAGCTTTCTCTAACTCTTCTTCATCAAGAGCTTTCCTTGGTGTAATGATAATGTTGCAAATAAAGATAAAGATCGTAAAGGTGTTTTATATTTGTTAAAGTAATAAGTAGGAAAAGTACTTAGAACAAAGCATGAAGAACCTATCCTTCTTGGCCACACCGGCCTCCTTATATAGTATTCTTCCCGCCTGTAGTCATGTGACCCAAAGTGGTCACATGTGCGAAACTAAATCATAACAAACTAATCATTTGACCAAAGTGGTCACATGCTCAAAACCCATGACCTCATAGCGAGGTCATGTGCAAAAACTCATAAACCAATCATAAAGCAATAAACAAGTCATATGACTCGACTGAGTCATATGCGTGAAACCTATTACCTCATAACAAGGTCATTTGTAAAACATAAATCACATGCGCAAGGCTTACCTGAAAGGCATACTCGCAAGGCATACTTGCCAGGCGCACGTCCCATGACTCATATTTGAGCCATGTGCGAATGCATCACAAATCCCACACATAACAAATCATATGACTCGACGGAGTCATATGTGTGAAATACTAACATACTTGTGACTCATAACCATATGTCACGTAAAAAACATTTTTATGCCAAGCCACATTTGTGACGCTCTGGAAGGAGAAGAACTTGATAGATAGGAGAAATTAGCAAATATGATGCAAAAATCATCTATCTCTCTGGAAGAACCAACTATTTAGCTAGTTCTCTCTCCTGCCTTTATGAAAACCATGTGCTCACAGACCCCACTCTTGTTTATAATGATGCCAGACAAAGCCATGATAGTCCTACAACACCTTCTATGAACAAGAACCAAGGCTGGCTACAGCTAGTACTGCGGCTCCATCTGCTCCTTTCTCTTATACCATGTACAAAGTAGCGGGAATAGTACGCGGAAAGAATATCGACAATGAATGGAAAGATGTTTGCACCCTCCCCAGTATACCTCCTCATGAGCTTGAACAAAGCACACTCTACTGGTCCCACTATTACCTTGATACTTATCCCTTTCACCAGACTGAAATCAAATCCAGCAACAAATACTCAAGATCATACTATACCTCTGGTGAGGACTCCAAAGGGACCCGCTATGTTACTACTGAAGAAGATGAAAAACAACAAATAATAGACAATGTTGATGATAGATTGATCTAATACCTCTTTTCCCTTAATCTGGCTCCAAGAGTACATCATTATCTTGAACTACTCAAAGAAGCAGCCTCCTATCTAAAAGCAAGGTTCTACCTGCACCCTTCACTATCGGTACCATGATCTTCACCTTCAATAATCGATTCACAATCACAATTTGGTGGATCCATGCGAGTATACAATAATCAAACAATTGTTTCAGTTATGCCATCTATGATTCCTGAACATCGCTGACCGCTTTATAAAATCTTTGAAAATGAAGAAGACCCTATAGAGCAGATAAGAGAATCTCTCATTGAGGCTGAACATGATGTCAAATCAACTATGAAAGAATTAACCTCAACCTTCAGGTGCCAGATAATACCAGGATACTGCTATGATCCAATTTATTTCAAAGCTATAGACAGCTCTAGACATGGAGATCTCGCTCTGTACAGCATATTCAATGGAATAGTCTATACCAGTACTCATTATTGTAAACATTGCCTATATATCCTGAAAAACCATATATTCAATGAAATAACTATCAGAGAATACGGTATCAATGAAATCCATAACAAAGAATACCATAGTGCTGACTGCAATCTCCAATATGTCTCGAAATATGTTTAATGGCCTGAAATGTGAAAGGATTTCCAACCATTTTGCCAAATAATGTGAACTCTGTCAGGCAAATAAGGAAGGCATACAACTATCTGAAGGAAAGGCCCAGACACTCCAATTACCTTGTGAAATTTGCCAATTCTTTGCTATCGATTTCGCAGGACTATTCAACAAGTCTACCAGTAATGATACTATTTTGGTAGTTGTAGATCATTTTTCTGGATTCATTTGGCTCATAACAATAAAGGTCACCAACTCCTCTAAAGACACTTGGAATAACCTCCAGCGATACCTATTTGCCCTCTATGGATACTAAATATCTATTATCAGTGATGTTGATCTCCACTTCACAGTCAGATTCTGGAAACAGACCTTAACCTCACTTGGAATCAACCACATCATGGCTGCTCCTGGATATTATGAGACTAATGACTATGGAGAACAAAAGATCTATAAAGACAAAACCGGAATTGGGAACTTGATCAATAAACAACAGACCAACCGGGAACCCACCCTCGCTCAGGTCACCACATATATTGATGTTGGATATTTGAATACCCAGGGAATATCTCTATACAAGGCAATTTTCGGCTGCCAATACCCTCTCCTACCTACAACCCTATTCTAGAACTCCTCAATCCCCACCTTTGATCACCACTTAAACCGCCATCAAGCTATCCGGAATGATACTTTCCAAGCTGTTAACATTACCCAATCCTGCAGTACAACTACAACTCAGAAGTGACGAGGCAAGTATGATCCTGTTCTACTAGGTAATAGGCTTATGATATATGGAAACATGTTTAATACCAATGTTGGATGCAGCAAAAAATTACAATGTGGATGGCGAGGACCCTTCAAGGTCTTATCCTTTGATAAACATACTGAAAACTACACTGTTCAACTAGATAAAAGCATGCACAGCCCTACTACCACCGTTGTTCAAACCACTGGTGTCAAGTGATTCCACCATAATGACGACTCCAAGTTTCTAGGAAGAACCCAATCTTGACCTGCTTCTATCATTATCAATAATAAGGGTGAATGAGAAGTTGAAAAAATCCAGAACCACCCTCTTTGGTATAGGAATAATTAGTTTCTGGTTAAATGGAAAGGATAACCAACGAGTGAAAACAGATGGAAACCACTAGTAAGACTGGAGCATGCTATGGATATAGTAAATGAATGGTAGAAAGTCAACATAGCAAACAACTCCTTCTTACCAATGATCACCTACATCACGATATGCTAGACACCAATGATACTAGAAAACAAGTGATAGCAGGGGGAAGTCGAGACAAGGGATGGGTTTTGGGCACCATACTCTGAGTCAGAATTTGAAAGCAGCGATAAGGAAAATCGAGCTACGGAACAAGTACTCGACAACCTCATCTAATGACTATTTTCCAGCCGAATACTATAACGATGTCAAGCTATGTGGAACTCAATATGAGGCTGCGATAATAGCTTATTGGACTGTTGTTAAACTGCGATGTTATTTAACCTGAAGACTACTTTACTATCCTTTAGGTAGACTACTGTCTTAATTGTAATAACAATTGGGTAGATGCACAGCATAACTCTAGTATTCATGACTACTGTGTGTAACGAGACTCCATGGAGTACTATTACAGTTAACCAAACCTATACCTATACCAGTATCAAGAGACTACTGTGGTAGGAAGGGTGGTAGACTAGAGTCTACCGGCTAGAGGTACTGTTAGTTAGGTACCTCAGTTGAGCATACTATACCATACTATGAAGTATACGGGTACTAGTAAGAACTGGTAGTTACCCTACTCAGTAGGGTAACCTAAGTAGTCAATTTGGGAGTTACCCTACCTTTGAACTAAAGTTAACCTGCCTTGGGCTATGAGTTACCCTGTTATGGAGCCAAGTTACCCTACCTTGAAAGTAACTTGTTATGCAGGACTTTGAGGGAAGTTACTAGATTGTTTGTTACACAAAACTATGTAGGGTGTTGGAATCTGAAGTTGTGCGGATCACTCCTACACAACCAGTTGAGCTCCGAACAAGCTGTAATAATGGAGGTATGGTGGCTAACACCCCCCTCCGGCCCCGCTATAAGTCCCTGGAGTTATTGGCTACAGCCTGGAGAGTTGCTGTAAGCCTAGTAAATGTCTTCAGGTGGAGATGCTCCCATAACACTGTATATGTTCCCGCTGTCCGTTCGACAGGAGGCTGTCCACAGGATATATGAAAGGGTAGAGGTAGATCTGGACAATGGTCTCCAGGTGGTTTTGTGTAAAATGGACCAGATCTGATGAAGTAATACTACTTTGAAGTCCAAGGTAGTATGTGAGGTTATCAAAGGTGAGCAGGTGAGGTAATCAAAATCTGTTACCCCGAAAGTGTAATAGTAGTGGAGAATCGTTAGGGACTCTGAGACACTAGTCTAAGGTCACCATAAGACCTATTTCTAGGAGGGTTGACTGTGGGTAGCGCCTATTGGTAGTCAACATCCGAAGAGGTCTATCGAAAAAGCTATGTGGCCATCATCTGGAATGATATAGAATAGAGTAGAACTGGACAGATGTTCAGGGGCAGCGGATGCTTGTAGAAGACTAAGTGTATATGGGTAGAGAGTTCCATAGTTAGTATCGCAACAACTCGGGCATGACAGCTCGCCACTGACATGTCCGTGAGATGAAGAGTTTTTACTCTTGCGGTTGCATTGTAGATACAGTTGCTAAAATACTTCTATTGGGTAGATGTTAGCAAACCACAAGAATAATCTGGTTGGCTACGGAAGATCTTTAGTCCAACCCACGGAGGTTAGCTAGGCAGCCCAAGGGAATTGGGTACTCGCGAATACAGCGTAGTGATGGGGAGCAAGTGGCAGTATATGAAATCTACTTAAGTATATGCGAGTTCTCCTCTACTCTGGCAATTAAGTACCTCTCAAGATCAGGACTTAATTGAGTATAAGCTGTAGCTTAATGATATTAAGTTTTACGGCTTTGTTTCTTCTAAACTATACTGTTGAGACTTTTCACATTGATTATATTTGTTCACTTTGCGGAAGAATTTATTTTAGTGCGGTCACAACCTTAGGATCCATCTTCTCAGAGGGAGCCCCCATTACAGTATATCCCTAAGTAAAAACCTCGCTTAACTCTCCCTACTCTTGAGAATTATTGGTATTGACCTCCTTGAATTGGCATAGTTAGAGTATGAGTCACTAGTCTGGTACCAGAAGCATCAGGTGGAAATTACTATGTCGAGCCTAGCCGGTCACTTTGATCCCGCTGCAGTGGAAGCCCACTAATGGCAGCTACGACATGAAGTATTTGCAGATGCCCGTAGCCTTGGTTGGGAACCCATAGACCTTGTTCTTAATGCTACCAACATCGGCCTACCCGATGATTGTAAGGCAATCGTAGTCCCACACTCTGTGGTCTTATTTGAATTGTTTACCCAGCAAAGCTGGAGATTCCGGTAGCGCCAGAAAGGCAAGGGTGAGGTTTTAATCTTTCAGATTTTACTAGGAAAGTCATGGAATCCTATATCCTTCTTGAAGTTACGAATCAGATGAAGGAGGCTCAAAAGCAGATACAATACTGGAAAGAGCAAGCGCAGGCTAAGTTTAGGGTGGAAATGGCAACATTGACTGTAGAGTGGATGCGCATACAACAGGGTATATTTATACGGCAAATCAGTAACACCCGTGCCCTAGCTAGAAGGATATTTACATTGGGAGAGGCTGTCTGTACTGGGGATCAGATCGATCAAGATAATGATACGATCATGACTGTGACACCTCCAATGGAGAATAACTCCCAAGTCAACTTTGTGGAAACCTTAAAAAAAAATGTTTGACCAACCCTCAATATCAGGCATATTTGACTGAATTAGGTGTATAGATTGTGGGTCAACAGCTACAAGTACTAGTCTTTCCCTGTCATTCCCCCTTCCCTGCTCAGCTTGAAGAAGCACTTAGTCCGATATCTCAATGGAGAAACAGACGAACTCCTAGCCCAGCAACAGGGTCTCGTCTAGGCGATAGTAGTCATAGGGTGGATAAGTACAAAGTTCCTCCACCACCTCTGCAACTGGTGAAGGTTCGGGTAGACTTGCCAGATGTTATCAATACACCAACACTGTCTGCGAATATTCCCGTGCCTCACCGCCCTTTCCAAGCGGCAGTGAACACGCCCCTGCCAAGGCTGGGGCACTCCCCCATTATTGTTGAACCTGCCCCTCTCCCTCCTATGCCTACTATACCTGGTTCACCCAGGAAACATACAGATGAAAATACGTTCTTTAAACAGCTTAGATGGCAGGGAAGAAAATTACACCCAATGGGGGAAGAACGGGTCCGAAGGCCTTTGTTGTCGGGAGTTACGGCCTTCTGTTACACTGGTTGTACGGTCATGGGAGGACCTCACTTTCTAAGTGCTACACATGCACTCAACTGTGGTAACAGTTATTTGAGTCAGGTGTACTGGAAGCCTGAGGAAGAAAGTTCGAAGATGAAAAAATTCCAAATATTCTTATTGTGGTTCATGGTTACACGTGGGGCCTCCGGCATTGCCGGAAAGCTGTCTGGAATTTCAGCAATGTGTTTAGAGTCGGTACGGAGTATCTCCGAGCACTTTGGCAGCTGCTCCTTCTCCTGATCTATCTCCAATGCCTTTGTCTTGCCCGAGGGTGGTTCTTCAAGGTGAAGGACAACAGGAAAGAAAGGATTTCTTTGATGGGTATGACAGACTCTTTGGAGGCCACAGTGGAAACACTGGTGGTGACGGAGATCAACTCCCGCCTGGCAGAAACGTTGCTGCTGGCGGAGACCCGGATGATTCCAGTTCCTCCAGTAGTAGTGATGATGGAGATGCCAACTACATATCCGATTTTTGAGAATTCCGAGGAAGGTGGAAGTCAACCTGGTTTGAAAAGAAGAAGAGAAGCTATTATTGATAGGCCCGCAGGTTACTGCAGGCTTTGTTATTACTGAGTAGGACACCTGGGGCTGTTAAGTCCAGTGGGGATACAGGCTCTTCCAAGAATAAGCCTAAAAAGCCTGAGAAATTAGGTAATGTAACTCCTTTCAAGGGAGATACTACTGACATTCAGCGGTTTATTAGTGACATGAAAATCAAGTTTGAGTACTTCTGGAAATTGGTCATAGAAGATATGGACAAAATTAGCTTAGTTATCTCTCTTCTACAAGGTACTGCCAAAACATGGTGCATGGGCCTACACCGGTATACCAGTAAAGATGGTACTCGCCTGGTGGGTATGCCGTTTGATCCCAACCATGAGTTTTGCTCATGGGAAGGATTTAGGAAACGGTTAATGGCAAGTTTTAGTGCTCATGTTGATTGGGACCACGCTCTAAGTGAATGGACTAAACTGCAGATGAAGGCTGGACAAGTAGACCAGTACTAAGACTCGGTAATAGATCTCATTGTGCAACTGGGTTATACGGACCCAACGATGATCAAGGACAAGATCCGGATGGCAATTTCATCCCAGTTGCGGAATGTCAGGGCTCAGAAGACGCCACATCCTACCGATATGTTCGAATATATAGACCTTCTGCTAAAAACAGGCCATGCTTTACAAGATAATATCACTTCTGGTGAGACAGTTACCAAGAACCGAAGTGAAAATCAGGGTTCGAGTGAGGAGAGGTTGTCAACCTCAAGGAAACAACCAAAGAAGAAGGAAAAGGACTCTGATAAGACTAACCCTAAGTGCTCCTTATCTTCCGCTGGTATGCCACAGAAGCAAGGGAATTCTGAACATGCTAATGCTCATAAGAATATCCCGTCTACATTTATCGATAAATGAAAGAAGGAGTCACAGTGCACATGATGCGAAAGGCCTGGTCATTTTTGGCGGAAATATTTCTCTGCCGATCTAGTAGTTAGTTCAGCCAAAGTGGTTAAGTCAATAACCAAGAAGCAAAAGGCTGAAGATGCAGAGGTTAATGAGCATCAAACAACAAAATACGTCGTATTGAAGCACCTCCATCAAAGAGGTTGTTAGAAGTGTGTAAATCGTCTCCCAATATTATGCAAGTCGATACTGATGCGGAGGAATAGGTAAGTTCCTTTCCTGCAGGTGAAATAACCAGACACTAAAATCACTTTAGGAAGTTCTGTAGAAGACTCCAAGAGTAAGCATAACCCAAGTAATCCTGCAGTTGATATAGACTGACAAGGCTTCTAAGATGTTCTGGGCTGCAGCAGTCTGCGAAGGAACGAGGCCAAGTGGAGGAATTAAGGCAGAAGTGGTAATTCTCCTTGGGAGTTGTCTTGGACTATTTCTCTTTTGTATTCTTGATTATTGATGCAGGAATGTGTTGTTTCCTTACTTCGATAGAAAAATTCCTTAGCAGTGGAAGTGAATGTTTTCTTTGTTTAGTTGATTTTCACATCAGGCTGATCTTGATTAGAGTAAGCGAACTTTATTATCAAGTTTACCAGAGGAGGGTTAAGTACCTGAAATCATGCTGGCGTGATAGTAAATACCATAGCTATTAATATACACTAATTTGAAACCCTAAATATCTTTGACCCATTGTGGCCACTCTTGTGTTGAAAGGCAAGAGACTCCTATTACCATGTTTACAAAAGGGAAGGTAAAGAAGAAGGTGAGGCTTTCAGGTCCCCAAAAATATATTAAGTTTATTCGAGACCGTGTTAGGCTAGAATGGCACTGTGGCGCAAGGGATAGCATAGTAGAGGCTGTGTTGTTATTAGATAGTGATGCTACAGGTGCTGTACTAAGTACTCAAAGGGCAAAGAAGGCACAAGTCCCTTGTGTCCAGAGGAAGGTTGTGGCTCCTATTAAGGATGCTAGCAGGAATGATATTCCCAATTCAGGGCTTCACTATACTAAGACCCTGAAGATGTGTATTGGTAATTATGTCAACGACATGTGATTTGAACTAGCAGATATGTCCAATAAGCAGATTGATGGCTATCTTCTTCATGAATATAATCCTGATATAGACTGGGAGTCTAGGAGCTTTACTTGAAGATCGGTTCTGTGTAAGGCCAAGTACCTAGTGGGACAGAAACAATTAGAATTCATAACTGCAGAAGAGCTATTGGCAGAGGACCAAGCTCAAGTGTATCTTCTTGGATATGCCTAGTACACCGGAAAAGACGGTAAAGATCTCACTCTTAGTGGTCTTTCTGAGTATAAGGACTATAGCGATATATTTAGCTAGCAAAGGATCGATGTGTTACAAGACCACTCTGAGTACTATCACAAGATTGACCCGATGCCTGGAACATCTCCTCCTTTTGGCCCTATATGCCCCTTATCTGAGAATGAGCTCAAGGCCTTCAGAGAGTCTCTCAACGAGATGCTGGTAACGGGAAAGTTAAGAAGATCTAATTCTGCTGCTGCAGCCCAAATCCTCTTTGTACCCAAACCTGATGGTTCATTGAGGTTATGTATTGATTATAGGGGGCTGAATGAGATCACAGTAAAGAGTAAATATCCTTTACCATTGATGAATGAGCTACACAACCGACTTGGTAAGGCTACCGTCTTCACGAAGTTGGATTTGAAGAACCGCGACTATCTCCTTCAGATGGCAGTAGGAGAAGAGTAGAAGAAAGCATTTCGCTGTGGATATAGACTGCATGAGCATACCGTAATGCCGTTTGGGTTATGTAATGCTCCATCTACATTCCAGAGTATGATAAACAATATCTTTCAAGACTTGTTAGATGAAGGAGTTATCGCCTATATGGATGATATCCTAATGTGCTCAGAGAGAATAGAAGAACATGTCTCTCTTGTTCGAAGGGTTATGAAAAGACTATGAAAAGCTAGGCTTTGTGTAAGCATTAGGAAATCTACAGTCCCTCAAAGAGAAGTAAAATTTCTAGGATACCGTATATCTGACCGTGGTATCATGATGACCATGGAGAAGGGAAAGTCGATTGAAGTTTGGACTCCTCCAAAAGCAGTTGTTGACATATGAAGCTTTATTCGTTTTGCAAACTTCTATCGTCTATTCATTGAAGGCTTTAGCAAGATAACAAAGCCATTGACCGACTTAATAAAGAAAGATACCAAATGGGAATGGGGTTCAATGCCAGGTGAAGCCTTTAGTCACATTAAAGCAACATTTATAGCAAGCTCCATTCTAGCCCATTTTGATCCCGAACGGTTAACCAAGTTGGAGACTGACGCTAGTAATTTTGTATTTGGAGCCATTCTATTACAATTGTGTGAAGATAATTGATGGCATCCGGTAGCCTACCATAGCCAGAAATTCTCACCAGTAGAAATAAATTATGATATGCATGATAAAGTGATGTAGGCAATTGTTACTGCATTCAAAGAATGAGACCATCTTTGACGTTCATTATCTGATCAGATAACTATTTATACTGATCATAAAAATTTGGAGTACTTTAACAGTACTAAGATACTGAATCGCAGGCAGCATCGCCGGGCTGAATTCCTTCAACTATTTAATTTCAAGATTATCTACTGTGAATGACACCTGAATGGGAAGGCAGATGCATTATGAAGCCGTTCAGAGTACTGCCCTGAAGGGGGGAGTGATTCTGCGAAATTGGGTCAAGAACAGACATTTTTCTGTCGTGAACAGTATTTGGATAGTCAGGAGTGAGACATCTTGCGACCACAGCTGTTGCAACTATGTTAAGGCTTCTGGTTAAGATCGGAAATGCTGGATGAGTTGAAGCTTGCTACTGCTAAAGACAATACTTATCAAAGTATTTATGAATCTGTTACTCAAGGAGACAAAAAGGTGGACCATAATTTCTCAATAGAGAAGAACTTCTGCTTGTACAAGAAGCATTGGTATACACTAGAGGATCAAGCCTAAAGGAATGGACCATGCAAGCGGAACATGACTCCAACCTAGCCGGACCCTTCGGGACTTATAAGACTATTGGCAAGGTTAAAGCCAACCTCTATTAGCCAAGGATGGAGGCCTATATTGAAGACTATGTTTGGTCTTGCGATATCTGTCAAAGGGTAAGGACTGTCAGATATAAGAGTTTTGGGCACCTAGAACCAATAGACATTCCTATAAGACTATAGAATACAATATCAATGGACTTCATCGTAGCGTTACCAGAATCTGTAGACTTTACAAAATTTTGGGTCATTGTCGATAGGTTTTCAAAATGGCACATTTCATCCCCCTCGCTATGGAGGTACCAATGAAGGAACCTGCCCTTATATTTGTCAAAGAGATCTGCAGATAGCATGGACTCCGGGAATCAATTATCTCCGACCAAGATAGTTGGTTCAAATTAAAGTTTTAGGTTAGCTTGATGGGACTACTGGAGGTAAAATACAATGTCTCGACTGCATTGCATCCAGAAACTGATGGTCAGAAGGAAAGGGTGAATCAGATCTTAGAACAATATCTGAGAAGTTATTGTACCTACCAGCAGGATGACTGGACATCATTCCTACCCTTAGCAGAGTATGCCTATAATACATCCACCTCTGAGTCTACTAGAGCATCACTGTTTGAGATTAACTATGGATTTACTTCGAGGATAAACTGGTCTGGAATTGTTCCTGATAATAAAGGGATTCATCTGAGTACTGAGCTGTTAGTCAAGGATTGTGAAGGTACATAGTAAAACATAAGAGAAACATTACAGTGGGCGCAGGAAAGGCAAAGAAAATGGCATGACCAGAAAAGACTACCATCATTGAAGTATGCTACACTAGAAGATATTGAACAAGGAAGAACAATTAAGGCAGATTGGATGATGCTAAATCGTAAAAATATCCGCACTAAAAGCCATATAGAGAAACTAGACTACAGAATGTTTAGCCAGTTTGTAGTTAAGAGATATGTGGGTACTAGGACATATGAACTCCTGCTGTAATGTATTCGTAAGAGGCTAATCACGTTATCGGTAATGGATACGATAGTTAGCAGGTGGCCCGCTCTTCCAGAGAGAAGGCGAGAGCTGAGAACTAAAGGAGGCTTCGAGGGTGTACTGAGGAACAAAGAAGTAACCGTTCAACCAAGTATATTGAAATACTGTCTGTCGAAGTCTGCCTTTTCTATTGTAGAAATAGGCGGTCTTTAAATACACAAATCTGTTCATATCTAGCATGAACGAAACTAATTAAAGGTATCAATTGATATACTTTGGTAAAACTAATTAAGTATCAAGCGATACTTAAAACAAAACATAAAACAAAACCAAGTATCAAACGATACTTGAAACAAACCAAGTATCAAAGCTATACTTAAAACAAAACATAAAACAAAACTAATAACCGAGTACCCATACCGGTTACATTCCCCCAAAAAAAACAACTTTGTTTAAACAAACAAAACCTAATAATCATCAAAAGTGGAGTCTGAAAAGCTAAAGACTTCAGTTTCCACTATCAGCTCTTCATCATAAGTGTTACACCAGGGACAAGAAGAAATCCTAAGAAAACATTTAGACTCAAAGAAATGCAGATCACAGTAGTCACGAATACCAGATTCATGCTGTACATCAATCCAAGTGTTGTCTCAATTAAGACAGTAGTCTATTCAGAGGATGGCGAAGTAGTCTTCAAGTTGGATAATATTGCGGTTCAACAACAGTCCAACAACCTGTTGTCGCAGCCTCATATTGAGTTCCACATAGTTTGACATCGTTATGGTATTCGGATGGAGGACAATGGTCAGATAAGGCTATCCAGAGCCTGTTCCATAGCCTGATTTTTATCATCGCTGCTTTCGAATTCTGACTCAAAGTATGGTGCCCAAAACCTATCCCTAGTTTCAAGTTCCATCTGGCATTGATCAGGCTCAGGCATTGTTAGTGTCCAGCACATTGTGATGTAATTGATCATTGGAGGGAGGGATTCGTTTGGCATATTGTCTTTCCACCATTCGTTCACCATATCCATAGCATGTCCTAGTCCTTCTAATGGTTTCCAGCTATTTTTCACTCTTTCAGTATCCTTTCCATTTGACTAGGAACTGATCATTTCCATGCCAAAGGTGGTGGTCTTGGATTTCTTCAACTTCCCATTCATCCTTCTTGTCAATGATAGTAGGTGCAGGTCAAGAGTGGATTCTTCCAGGGAATTTGGAGTCATCATTTGGGTAGAATCACTTGACAGCAGAGGTGTGGAACAATGCAGTATTGCGGCGGTACATGTGTCCATCTATCTGGACAGTGTAGTTTTCTGGATGCTTGTCAAAGAATAAGACCTTGAAATGTCCTCACCATTGGGGCTGTAATTTCTTGCTGTGTCCAACATTGGTAATGAACAGGTTTCTATGTACCATGAGCATATTACCAGGTGGAATAGGAAAATGTTTGTATCGTCGCTTCTGAGCAGTAGTGGTACTGCAGAATTGGGCAGCTTTAACAGCTTGCAAGGCATCATTCTGAATTGCTTGATGGCGGTTTAGGTGGTCACCAGAGGCAGGAACTGAGCAGTTCTGAATTAGAGTTGTAGGTAGGAGAGGGTATTGGCGGCCGAAGATTGCCTTGTATAAAGCCATTCCCAAGGTGTCTGAATATCCTGCATTAATGTATGCAGTGAGCTCAATGAGGGCTGGTTCCCAACTGATCTGTCGTTCATTGATCATGTTCCTAATTCCAGTCTTGACTATGTGGAGCTTTTGTTCTCCTTGGCCATTTATCTCATGATGTCCAGGAGCAGCCATAATATGGTTGATTCTGAGTGAGATCAAGGTTTGCTTCTAGAATCTGGCAGTGAAACAGGGATCAGCCTCACTGACACAAGATAATGGGTGCCCATAGGGGGTAAATAGGCATCGTTGGAGGTTATTCCAGCTGTATTTGGAGGAATCGGTAACCTTCATTGGTATAAGCCATGTATATCCATAAAACAGATCTACAGCTACCAAGATAGTGTTATATCCAGCGGACTTGTTGAATGGTCCTTTGAAATCGATAGCGTAGTATTTGAATATTTCACATGGTAGTTGGAGGGTCTGTGCTTTCCCTTCACGTAGTTGTGTTTGTTCCTTATTTGCCTGGCAGAGTTTACATTATTTGATGAAATTACAGAAGTCCTTTCGCATTTCAGGCCAGTAAACATATTTTGAGGCATATTGGAGGTTGTGGTCCGCACTATGGTGTCCTTTGTTGTGGAATTTGGTAATGACATATTCCCTAATAGTCATTCCATTGAACATATATCCTTTCGGGATGTATAGGCAATGTTCACCATAACGGGTACTGGTATAGACTATTCCATTGGATATGTTGTGGGAGGCGAGGTCTCCATGTCTAGAGCTATCCATAGCTTTGAAGTAGATAGGGTCATGGCTATATCCTGCTATCATTTGGCTTTGGAAAGAGGAGGTTAATTCTTCTGTAGTTGATTTAACATCTTGTTTATCCTCAATGAAAGATCCTCTTGTGGGTTCGATAGGGGCTTCGTCTTCTTCAAAGCTTTCATAGAGCTGTCGGTGATACTCAGGAATCGTGGGAGGCATGACAGAAACAATGGTTTCATTGTTGTATACTCATAAGGGTCCACCATACACTGGTCATGAGTCAGGTATGGGGGGAGAGGATTGGGAGCTGACTGCGGAGGGTGAAGGTAAGATATTGCATCTACATAGGCTACTGCTTGTTGGAGTTCTTCAAGAGCTTAGTGTCGTCTTGGAATAGAATTAAGGGCAAAGGGAGGTTGGGTCGATCCATCTTCATCCATTATCTCTTCTGCTTCTTCTGCAGTGTCGAAACTGGTGTTTTTGGAATCATCGGCAGACATATAGTACAGTCACTGGTATTTATTGCCGAATTTAATTTCAGTCTAGTGAAATTGGCAGGTATCAAGGTAACAGTGAGACCAGTGGAGTCTGCTTTGTTCAAGCTCGTGAGGAGGTGTGCTGCGGAGGGTGCAATCATCTTTCTACTCATTATCAATATCTTTTCCTCATTCTGTTCTGGCAGCTCTGTATATGGTGTAAGAGAAAGTGTTGGAGGGAGAGGCACTACTGGCGATAGCCATTGATGGTTCTTGTTCATAAGAGGTGTTATTAGGGCTATCTTCGCTTGGTCTTATATGGTCATGAGCAAGAGAAGGGTCTGTGAGTTCTTGATTCTCATATAGGCAGGAGAGAGCATCAGCTAAATAGTTCGTTCTTCCAGGGGTATAGACTATTTTTGCATCGTATTTGCTGATTTCTCCTATCTATGTTGTTCTTCTCCTTTAGAGAACCTTTTCCATTTTAAGGATAGTAAGGAGTTGGTGGTCAGTGACAATGGTGAAGGTATTGTCCATCAGGATATAGTTGAAAGTGGCAAGAGCATCAATCACAGCAAGGGCTTCCTTGTCCGTCGTTTCATAGTTTATCTGTAAGTTAGTAAACATCTTGCTGTGTAAGGTCGCCGGTCTTGCTGTTTCATGAGAGGATCCTTGTCTAATCCATGCTCCAACTCCAACGTCCGACACATCAGTAATCAGCCATATCGAGTCTGATTTACTGTAGTTGATAGGTTGTATAACATTGGCACTTTTAATCAATTCCTTGATGTTGGTAAAGGCTTGGTCATGAGTGTGGGTCCAGACAAATTCTGCATTGCTGGTAAGGTTTGTGAGCTGGCGCTGTCCCAGTGGCGTGGTGTGGTAGGAACTGGGAGATATAGTTGACTAGTCTTAAGAATTGTATGAGTTCCATTTGATTCTGGGGTGTTGTCCATTCTGTTAAACAGGATATTTTTCCAGGGGCTGTATGTATTCCTTCGTTATCTATAACATGTCTTAGGATATTGAGCTTATCGGCAAATAGAATTGATTTGTTTCTGCAAGCGTAGAATTTAGCTTCCCTTGGTTTGGTACAAACCAAACCTATATGGTAGGCATGTTCTATTTTGGATTTCGAGAAGATGAGAATATCATCAATGTAAACCCAGACAAAATGGTGGAGGTATTTGCTTAGGAGGTTTTCCAGAATTCGCATAAAGCTGGCGGGTGCATTCATATCACCTTGCAAGATAACTCAGCTAACAAAACTTCCGTAGGGTGTTTTGAAACTGTTGTAGTGTTCGGATTCCGGATCTAACCTTGTTTAGAAATAGGTATTACTTAGGTCAATCTTGCTTTGGAATTGAGCCCGTTTGATGGCATTCAGGATTTAGTTTTGGTTTGGGACAGTGGAGCTGTCCATAACAGTGTTTTCATTCCGTAGTTTGAGGTCAACCAAGGGGCAGATTCTTTTGCCATCTGCTTTGGGTTGAACAAACATAGGAGCAGCCCCTGGGGCTTCTGCTTGGTAGAGGACTCCTATTCTTTATTGTTGGTTGATCCAGTTACATAGTGAACTTTTGTATGCGTTAAGAATAGAGTAGGTGGGTTGTTCTTAAGATTAGAGGGGTCTCGAAGGTGGATGTGGTGGTTTACTTCCCTCATATGTGATAGTTCTTTGGGAATCTGATTAGGGAAAACATCAGAGTACTTATCCAATAGGTGTTGGATACTTGCTTCACAGACTGTGGCTCGATACTCCCCACTTGTTGGTTTGTATAAGATCCAAACCTTCTGATCTGGGAAATCAATGGTTGATTTCCCACATCTGATTGTAGCTTTGTGGCGGTTCATGTATGGCATTCCTATCAGGGCATTGTATTTAGCTAGGTTTCCAACTAGTATCTCCTGGGGAGGTAGGATGGCAGAGCCAAGTCGAATAGTTGTGCTGCAGGTTTCATAGCTTGTTGATCGTGACCCTTTTACTGCCATATTGACTGGTATGGGCTGGTTAAGATCTCAGGTTGGGAGTCCATGGACAGAGACAAAGGCATTGCTGATCATATCTCTTCCAATTGCACCCTTGTCAAATAGGACGCATGCCTTCTTGCTATTGATCAGGATAGTACCTTCTATGGTAGTATGTGTTGTAAATGTACCAGGAGGTCAGACACTATTGCATTCAATGTCAATATATCCGATATGGATCTCCTCTTCTTCGCTGGATTGGGTATTTACCACTATCGCTCTCAACATTGTTGGCTGATGTTTCTTGCTTAATTACCTTTTCTTTGCCTTTCTTCGTAGGGCAGTTCTTTACCATGTGTCCTGTTTTTCCATATTTGAAACATTCCCCTTTCTGCTGTCTCGATTCTTTGGGGGATTTTGATTTCTTTTTGAAAACCCGTGGGGTATCTTCTTCAAAGTTGTTGGAGGGCTTGTGTTGTGGTTGCCTATTACTACTAGAGGATACCGGTGTTTTGTATGCCTTGGTTTAATGTAGGATGGCATCATTTCGTTCCGCCCTTGCAATTATTATCGCAATATCATCGTCATCCTCCACGAGTGGTTCTACCTCTCGCTAGAGGGTAGGATGTATGGTATCATGGAATTGTCGCTTAAGGATGGAGTTGGAAATGCTTTCTTTCTTCATGTGGTCCTTATATATCATCAGATCCGTAGCTATATCTGTGATTCTCTTAACATGCATTCCATTAACTTGGTAGAGCTGGTTGAATATTTTGTAAAGAAGGTTATTTCTGATGGAGGATTGGAATTGGCCTTTCAGGTAATCGAGAACAGTGGATCCTCTTAATCTTACATTTCCGCCGTATACCTTATAGCATTGGTAGTATGCGTTGGTTGCCTTCCCTTCGCAGAATAATCCAATGTATCATCCAGTTGTAGGGTCTTCTACATCTTTCCCTTACAGGACAAGATAGTGTGTGAGTTCCATCGCCCATCAGTCAAAGGCTTCAGGTTTGAGGTCTTTTCCTTCTCCTGTAAACTTTGCTGGGAGGTGGAGTTTAAACTTAGGAGGTTCAAATGCTGCGGGTACTTCCTCTTCTTTAGGTGGAGCCTGAGATTTTCCTCCTCCAGAGGGCCATCTTCCTGTACTAGCTATGTCTGATTCGCTGCTGGATTCGGGGTCGATTGGAGGTTCAAAGGAGGCTTCTTGGCTGGAGTAGGAGGGAAATCTCCTGCAGGTTGTGTGTCTTGCGTGTTTGCAGGTTCACCCGGCTTCTTAGCAGAGCGCCAGGGTTATTTCTTTCTCGAAAGGTTTTGTTGTGGGATTTGCTTCCACTCCTGGTTGTCAAAGACTCTATATTGGATTTGGGAGGAAGCCAAATATGCTGTGATTCTGCCGCTTCTCTCCACTAGCGTTCTGAGGTAGATATCGATAGGTTAATGAGGCCTAAATCTGAGGACAGATTCTTAACCACTTGCTGAGATTAAACAAATGTAATGTGTTTGCAAGGTGCTAATCACGTTATCAGTAATAGATACGATAGTTGGCAGGTGGTCTGCTCTTCGAGAGAGGAGGTGAGAGCTGAGAGCCAAAGGAGGCTTCGAGGGTGTACTGAGGAATAAAGAAGTAACCATTCAACCAAGTATATTAAAATACTGTCTGTCGAAGTCTGCCTTTTCCATCGTAGAAACAGGTGGTCTTTAAATACAAAAATCTGTTCATGTCTAGCATGAACGAAACTAATCAAAGGTATCAATCGATACACTTTTGGTAAACAAATTAAGTATCAAGCGATACTTAAAACAAAACATAAAACAAAACCAAGTATCAAACGATACTTAAAACAAACCAAGTATCAAAGCGATACTTAAAACAAAACATAAAACAAAACCAAGTATCAACCGATACTTAAAACAAATCAAGTATTAAAGCAATACTTAAAACAAAACTTAAAACAAAACTAATAACCGAGTACCCGTACTGGTTACACCAGCTTCCTGCCCATTGGGAAATCCACCTTGTATTCGAGGTAGGATTGTTGGAGCCATACCGGGAGGATCAGATTCGGAGAAGAGCCAAGGATGTCCCTATCCTTGACATTGTAGAGGATGTACCGAGCTGTGTTATCTCAGGAGTATTGGACAGCCCATGGTATGTTGGAGCTAAGCAGAGGTTTCTACATCAGTTTGTCTAGTACCTTATATTGTGGGAAGGCTATGAACCTGAAGAAAACTTGTGGGAGCTGTTTGAGATGTTAGAAGGAACTGGTATACTGTTAGGAATACCAGAACCCGATACCTAAGAACAACCCTAAGTAGGGTAACCCCACTCGGAATTGGAATCTCTGGTCTCCAACACCCCTCTTGGGCTCCCTTACGGGTCCCGCGCGTCATCATATATATTAATCTCATTTGCGTCCTGTTACTATATTACCACCGAATTGAAGGTGTTAGAATCACACCGTATACGTCGTCGCCATCTGTCCGACCAGATCCTGTTTGCAGGATATATGAGAGGGGACCTTCGGCTCGGCCTTGGAAGTGGAACAGAGCAATTCCATCAGCTACTCAGAGAGCTACTTGGCTTCAATGACAGGACACCTTTGGCATGGGCCGTAAGTAACAGGACCATTTCGCACAAAGAGATGGTTTCAAATGGTAAAGGATCTCAACTAGAGACCAATACATTTAAATCTACCAGAAGAGTCTAGAACTCAAAAGGACACTACAAAAGAAGCCAATGAACTTCATGGAGTGTTGCAACTGGGTTTCGGAACACGGTGTAGCCATGGGGTGATTCCCAATACTACAATGATTACTGAAAACTACTACCCAGAGAGCAACCAAGGATTGCCGATTGAGGGATTAATTACCAATCTGGTACAATAGCTTCCTGCGAGTTAATAGGAAGTCATCCAGAGAAAATCCATTAGTTGGGTATAGAGTTACCAAGAATCAAAGTCAGACGACCTACGATGGTTCTAATGATGACCACCTTTGCAGATATAGCCGTCGATAAAACTGATCATTTTATCAATGGCGAAGACAATTGGGGCCAACTCTGTTTGACTTAAGAACTAGGCCATAAGGCTAAAGACTCTGCTAATTGGGATATTACTATTGGGGATAGCACGTTTGCTAAGAAGAAATATCGTAATTACCGAAGAAAGTGTGATGGTTTTCAGGGTCCACAGGTATTCACACCTTGGAAGAAAACTCGATGTCATGAATTACGATTGAAGAAGTACATAGTTGTATGATAAATAGATGTAGTCCGCGAACACTCAGACATGGAATATAAATATCGAAGTGCATCTTAACCTTTAGACATCATCAAGCAATGGAGAAGAGACCTTAATAATATAATATTGTTTTTACTATTCTACCCTACTTTACCTATTTTACTTCGCTCCTAGAAGTCATAAATGAAATGAGTAAAGTCCGAGTCTTCCTAGACAATCTCCGTCTACAGAAACAAATCTCGTTTAGCCAAGACAATATTGAAGCCTATCAAGTTGTTGCTGCTTAATAGTATATTGTTAGATCTCCTTCTTACCAAGACTCTCTAATTTGTTACCACTAGCATGGGTTCAATTCACACTATCACTGAAGTCATCGATATTACTGTCGACCTAGATACCCTTGAAAAACTATCCCGAACCAATTCAATTTTAGAACCGCCGACTAAGGTATACTTGCCATCTATCAGTCAAGCGTTTTCTAGTCAGTTTGAGCTTTCAGAAGTACCATGTCTGTTACAAGAAGCTCCTTCATGGTATACCGACCCGAACTTAATTCCTATGAGGGAACCATTTCAAAGAATATTCGAAACCTTGTACAGACCAGAATTCACTTGGAAGCCCTTCCTTCACTGGGATACCAGCGAGGAAAGTTCTCTTAGCAGCAGATTCTCTGCTACTATACCTCTAGTGTGGAGACTCGAAACTCATCCGAACTCCCATTAAAACCTATCTTCTCCTACCACATGACGTGGGTAAGACACTAATGGTCCCACTACATATTCTACTTAAACGGAAACCTCCCAGAACACAGGCTTCATAGCCCGCTTACGAGAAAAAGAAGCTCATAAATGAGCAAAGAAGATGGCTTAACCTCCTAAATAGATCCTTCCAGGAGAACCAATTGATACCTCGGGAGATGATAATTCTACAAGTTTCAGTCATTCTTCCTCTCTCCCGCCCGCTCTTCGGAAACCTATTAGAGGACAAGAGGGCAGGACTCACAGTGTTCCTCCGTCTTCAAGAGCTCCTTCTCCTGCTTCACAATCTACCATACCACGTCCAAATACCCATGCAGCAGATATCGCAAGACTTGCCGCTAGGGTAGTAATTATCATACGTCAAATCCGACAAGACATATCAACCAGTATTGATACTGCCAATATTGCCTTTGACACCCTATCAGCAGATTCCCAAGCCAAAACACGAGGGCTGATAGCAGTGCAGCAACGATTATTGGAAGAACAAGATATACGTGACAACTACATAGCTATTATTTTACGTTAGTGTACAATGGAAGAAGCGAATGACCGAGAGATTCAAGAAAGGATCAATAGGGAAATTGCAGCCAAATTGGCAGCACAAGATGCACTGCAAGAGCATCATGAAGGGGTAACCACCCAACCGCAGCAAGAAGCTCTAGAACGAGCCCTCAGCCTGGAATGCGCTTTCCAAGAGTTCAGAGCACAACAGATCTAACCGAATACTGCAATGCCAACCTTGATATCCAATTTGGCCGCACAGCAAGAAAGGGACTCAGAACAGTATAGCGACTTTACCCGCACCATCCAGAAGGATCAGGCCTACATATCCAATACCCTATCCTTAGTTCTTGACAGGCTTAAGGCACTAGATAGTGGACAATCAGGTGATTGGCATGCTATCTTTGAATCAGTCCCAGAAGAATGAGAAGAGACAGCAGAACGGGGGGAACATGAGGAAATCCCTCCTCAAGACAAAGGGAAACAGAGAGAATGAGAACCTCCAACTCCTTTTATACCGGGTAGTGACCCGGACGATGGGAGTGATGATGGAGATGACGATGGAAACGGAGGAAAACGTGGAGGAGGACCATTAAGATTCAGACTGGGACTAATCTCTGAACAGCGTAGAACAGCTGATGTAATTGTAGAAGCATTAGTTCAAATGGTTAAACGACCAGCAAACCCCGCCC